>NC_135778.1:37384436-37442567 GCF_028453695.1 Augochlora pura
CGGCGTCGACGACGACTCTTTGCCAGGCTTTTCATTCCGCTGGGAGGACAATCGATCTTCGGGTGTCTTCTAGCCGGCCGCGGAGGATCAAAAGGACTATGAAAACGTCGATCGGCCGGGGAAACTCGTCCGTGAGGCAACCGTGGTGGCTCCCTTTGCCTATGGCTCCTCTAACCGTGTATATCAATATTCAAGTCCCGCGACTCTCCTCGTGGGAAATACCATGGGCTTGATAAGCTGCGGCGCGAGAAATACCGTGCTTCCGTCGGGACGTTCGCGGTTTTCGAAGCGGACCCGCAAGTTTCGACGTTATTATTTCCGGTTATCGAACATCCGATGGATCGCAGATTTTTTTTCTCTTTTTCTTATATGCAACAACTGGCCGAGGCGACGGCGAATCTGCGGCTATTGGAAAATAGCCGGAAATAGATGGAAATCTAATTTGTTCGTCTGCTATTACGAGTCGAAATGTCCGACAGTTTTTCGCAGAAAATAATATTGTCGTGAGCAGAGTAGAATTAACAATAAATGTTGAAATTGAGATATAGAGTTCTTATAAAAGAAACAATATAATAATTTTAATAATTCCAATTTTAAAATCTGGATTTAAATTATATTATCTGCTTTTAAGTATATTATCTGCTTTTAAGTATATTATCTGCTTTAATATAGTTTTTGGCAATTTTATCATTTTACTCTGTAACTCTAATTTTATTATTTGAAGAAATAATAACTATAATAAAAAATACTTATTTTTTAAAACTGTAAAACGAGTATATTAACTGATATGTTATAGAAGAATGATATTCTTTAATTCACGCCAAAAGATCATAAAAGTTAAGGACATTTTCTGTTTGAAAATGGGACAATTATATATAATTATTGGGACAATTGTTTGCTGCTTCCAGAGGGTTGGAATACACAATTACCTTCAGGCTTCGTTACTTCTTCATCGAGAGATTTTACGAGGCTCCATATTACGCGCAGCTCCACACTGTCTGCGTTTAATCTGCCCTTAAATGTCCATAGAGTTTAACGGCATCGTAAAACATTTCTAACTGAATACCGAATCTCAGGACGCGGTGCTTATTGTTACTGGGGGGGGGGGGGGGGGGGAAACGACGAAATACGAATCAACGGTCGCGGCAACACAAGTGGGAGACTCGAAATTGCGAATGCCGGTTGTAATTAGATGTCAATCTGCCTCCATTTTAATTTCGAACGGAGAAGAAAATGAGGATAAAACATTTCATCAGGGCTCATTCACCGTGTATCGATCCACTCGACGGAAAATTTCATAATTACAACTGCCGTTCCAGTCATTGACATCGCATCGCCAATCAGAATTCATTCAAAACCCCCGCGTACACGTCGGAAAATGAAACGGCACGGAATTGTTTAAATCTTAAAAACTGACGGTCGAATAATGTTTCGCGATTAATCGGTTTTAAAAGAATATATCTAAAAGAAAAGCTACGATTCCCGTAGAATCGCGCGCGACGAAGGAATTCACGGCGCGGAAATCTCGCCGAATTGTTTTATTATTTCATAAAGGACTATCGATAAACCGCATTCGACGTCTCGGAATTCCTCGTAAGATCCTTTTCGCCGCGTCGAGAGAGCCCGAGCTATTTTCAATCGAGACCGGCGATATCGGGGCGAAAATCCTGATGCGAGGAGAGGACGAAGGATCAAAAGGGAAGTCGCGCTCTCGCGCGGGCTAACATTTCCTTCCTTTGAAACTGTCGCGAATGTTTTCTCTGACTTCGAACCTACTTTACTCCCAGATGGAAACGCGCGCCGAAGGGGAACCCCCGCGCGATGGCTTTCCACCACCCCCGCCCCCCTCGCCCCTCACCGGACAAATTATTCGTTAAACCGGCCGAGGCACTGTGACAAATAATCTCGACGATTCCTCGCTGAGGATGCGACGAGTACGCTCCGAGCATTAAAGTGATAGTGAAACTTTATTATTTATCACGATGTTTCATACTTTATCATTTATTACGATGTCTTATATTTTATATTTTTATTACGGTGTCTTATACTTTGTAATTTATTACGATGTTTTATACTTTGTAATTTATTACGATGTTTTATACTTTATAATTTATTACGATGTCTCGTAAGTTTCTGCCTTTTTTGAATGCGAAGTCAATGGACGGTATTTGTTGTTTAAGGTTGATTTATCGTGTTACCTTCTTCCATTTCTCAAGAAGTCACGTTATACTCTCTTTTTAATTCGTTTAATATTATTTGATAATTCGTTGACTTACATTTTTTGAAGACAGTAAAATTCTATTAATACGAGTTAAGAGAAGAGTGTCTGACCAATTCTGCCCTATACTACTAGAAATATTTATGCTCTGAAATGAAACCTTAATAAACTGATTCTTTAATCGCTACATGTAGATCCATTTAAATGTATTATCAGAAGCTGTCATGGTTTTAATAAGTGTCTGACCAATTCTGTCTTATACTACTGGGAAAGTTTATGCTCTGAAATGAAACCTAAATAAACTGATTTTTTAATCGTTATTGGCAGACTCACTTAAATGTAATTATCACAAGCTGTCACGGTCTTAAAAATTTTATTATAATAATAATAAGTTTATTTGAATCCATATTTTGTTTTTGTATTAGTGTTGTTGGTATTTGTATATGTATTTCAAAAAAGTAATGGAACATATTCTAAATCTTATTATAATAATAATTTTATTTGAATCCATACTTTGTTTTAAAGTTTTTGGTATTTTCACAGATATTTTAAAACAGCAATGGAATATATTCTAAAATTTCTATACACTTATATAACAGCTTGATAATTCAATTCTATTATATTGTAAAATATTTAATTTCAAAAAATGTCTTCTCCTGCATATCACATCTTTCAAACGCGATCGACATTTGAAAGTTTCTAATAAAAGATGCACGTAGACTGACAAGATATCGAATAGTTATCGTCCAATCGTATTTTAAATATTTACAACAAAAGCCCTCTGTCTCGTTGAATGATATAAGGCCACCGCTTTGAGCAGCCAAGGGAGGCTGACAATAAAATGAGGAAAGAATTAGGCCCCCGAGAAAATGGTCGAGGAAAATTACTCCAGAGACCTCTATGGGGAAATTTCCCCATGTATCCATTTAGCCGGGAACCGTCACGTAACCAGCAGTGGATCTCCTTCTACCCGTTTCTCTTACACTAGATCGCGATCGTAGATCGCGGAAATTCTTCTATTTAATAGAAAATTATGTTATTGGTAACAAAGTCGTAATATGTAGCTCGTAATAAAATTAATAGCGAATTTATTTTTATTAGAGAAATGAAGGGTCGCACTTTTTTTAACGACGAATGAAGAAAAAGATAATAAATAATTGGCAATTTTTTAAAATTATAACTTTGATAACTGAACAAGTTTTTTCAACATTTTAGGTTATGATTTCGTAGTCGCTTGGCTCGATTTTTAAAAACTTATTTCAGTTGTCCTAGCGCCTTTGCTAAACTTAACTATAGGCTTTGCTATACTTTGCTATAGGCTTTGCTATACTTTGCTAAACTTAACTAGGCTTTGCTATACTTTGCTATAGGCTTTGCTATACTTTGCTATAGGCTTTGCTATACTTTGCTATACTTTGCTATAGGCTTTGCTATACTTTGCTATACTTTGCTATAGGCTTTGCTATACTTTGCTATACTTAATTAGGCTTTGTTTTAGGCTTTTTTTTAAGGATTTATTCATCTTAACTGATATTGAAGATTCAAGCAATACGTTTTAAAAGTTCACATATTAATATAAAATTTAATATAATATAAAAGTTCACTCAATTTACAGAAGTCAAAAATAAAGAATAATATAATAGTTCCCCAATTTCCAGAAATCAAAAATAAAGAAACAACCGAACAAAACAGACATTTTCACCAATATTCAACACCACAAACCCTTATTATTCATCCTCGAACGAAAGCAATTTCTCCGCGTTTCCATTTAGTCATCAGCCATCGCGCGTTCGGCTAGCACGAAGCCGGCGATCTTTATTTCGCAGTCTTCCCATCCGGGCGATGCGATTCGAGACGGTCTCCGCGGCGCGTAGCCGCGACCGCGAAACCGCTTTCAATCAGTGATATCGTTGAAGGGTGGTTTTCAACGGAGGTGGAAAGATTCCCCAGGCCGCCGTAGGACGGCCCCGTATCAAAGGGAAAGACAACGCCCGTTGCCACACGGGTTCTGGTGGCGTTTCACGTTTCCCGAGCGTGCCGCGAATGTTTCCCGCTGGTTCCATCGGTGTTTTCATCCGCCGGTAGAATACGGGGGCATATCGAGAACCGATCATCGATTGTATCGGAATGGAACCGAATGAATAGTATACCCCTTCCGGGGGAGCGCGACGAGCCGCGCGGCGCGACCGAGCCTCTGAAAAATTATAGTTGACAGAAAATGTTCATGCCGCGCACCTGGAAAGTTTTACGTAACGGACGGGGTTGCACGGTGGTACCTGAAAAAGTTCGCTGGAACGCATTTTTCAAAATAGTGGACGGCAAAAAAAGCCGCTGCAATGGATACACTTGACGACAATATTAATACATATTCGACGAGAATTCCTCGTTTCAGCGAACAGTTATCAAAAGATAAATGACGAAAATTAGTCGTTTGTATATTATAGAAAATAATCGATTTTTGTTATTTTTATCCTAAATAAATTCTAATTTTTAAAAATATTTTAAAAATGTTGGAGCTGAGATCGTTATAAATTTAAAAATTTTATATTTTACATATAGTCGAATATTAAACATAATCATTAATTAGATTCAAATGTTGGAAAACCATCGATTCTCGCGAAATAAAATTAAAAGCAACGCTCGCGGCATTACCTTGATTTTCCATTTCGAGTTCCGCACTTTTTGACGACACATTCAAATTCCGGAACTTGAAATAAACGAGCGCGCGGTTTTTCATTAAATTATTTGAGGCTACGAGATGTGGTCAACCTTTTTTTTTAGGAGAAGCTATACATATACACACCGTCTACGTGTCACGTCCGACGGGATTTTCCTCTCTCCCTCTCTCTCTCTCTCTCTCTCTCTCTCTCTCGCAGAATTTTGGAAGCCATTTTTGGTCAAGCAACGGTTGAACCGTCGCTCGGCTAATTCCGAATAAAAATTAAATATTAATAATTATTCAAATGAATTCTTTCCGATCGAATATTTATCGATTATTCGGTAACCAGTTACTCTCTCTCTCTCTCTCTCTCTCTCTCTCTCACTCTCTCTCTCTCGCTCTCTTCGTTCGTTTGAATAATTTATTTAGAGTTTATTCGAATATCAATGAGAGAACGATCGTCGTTGTTGATTCTTTTTTTCGGTTTCGCTTGTCGCGTCGATATTTTTGCACCGGTGTTTATTTGATTAGTTAATTAATATTGTTTACCGTATCGTGAAACGAACCGCCCTGAATATTCGATGCGAATGGAGATTAATAATTGTACAATCTCGGTCAAAAAGCGGGAAATTATGAATTTACGTGGGATAATAAGTCACGAAAGTGAGGTTAATTCCTGTAACAAGGAAATTTTATTAATTTTAAATAGAGATGCTATTTTTGGGTTGCAAAACTGAAGATTATTTAAAGCAGATACCGTTACATGAAGCGGTGCATTCAAAACGGAAATAGGAGAAATTAATAAAAGAAACGTTCAAATATAATTAAATGAATTTAATATTCATTCTAATATTAATTCTAATATCTACATTAATTAATAAATATAAATTATACATACAAATTCTTATTCAATTAAACACAAATTTATTCAACATAATTTAATAACATATTTATTCGACCTATAACTTACGAACAGCAAATAAAATTTTATGTCCCATTTTTATTCGCCATTCATTAACGAAATAAAATATTATTCCACTTTTAACAACAGTAACACGTTTGCCTGTTGACGCTTCTTGGCAGAAGGTATTTGCAACAGAATTTGCGATAAATATGTAATTCCGTTGGAGTAAACGTCGCGGCCGTGAGCGTTATTAATCCGGAAAATTGAAGGAAACGAATAAAAATGCGACGGTAAGTAGAAGTTTCCGGTTAAATAGACTTTCAGCTTCGTATTCGTGATGCGATATTCGAAAAGTTTTTTTATACGCCGCATAGAAAGCAATAAAAAGCGCCGCAATTTGTCGCGCCGCGCTTTTCTATTCGCCGCGCGTTCTTTGTCGGGATATTAGGTGGAATTCTTTTTAAATATTACTTCCGGAACGTACGGCGAAAAATGTACGTGTCTGAGAACTTTTCGCGTCGCAGTATGCGAGGCATCTTTTACGGAGGACAGCGCACGTTAAAGCATAATGAAAGTTTCAATAAAAAATATGACAAAAGTGAAACAATGATTGCATTACATGACCCGTTGAAATGCAATTGTGACACTAACTTTAGGTTTAATGTCGCGAGAAACTGAAGGGTCAAATTGACCCAGGTGTCACATATTTGGAGATAGAATAGTTCAAATGAATATTTCTCAGTTCGCGTATTTGTTAAAATTTATCGCTTTAATTGTATTTTAGACTTCCATAATATACTAATTTTAAGGTTAAAAATGTCTTCCTTTGATCAGAATGTTTCGCAGTTCGTTTAAAAATTTTACATCGTTTCACAGTTTTGTCTAAATCTTTTAAAACACGATATTTTTTATAATACAGTATTTATAGATCCCATTTTTTAAATTATAATAAAATATATACAGGAAGTTTTAAGTATATCTAACAATTCGAAAATGGGAGGTTCCTGAAGTTATTTAAAGCAGCTTTTTCCTTAGAGAAAACGCAATCCGCAGTTTTATCGACAAGTTATTAACAAAAAGCATTGACCAATGATAGGTTAGCTCCGCAATGATTGGCTCTGCAGTCGAGCCAATCAATAGAATCATGCTTCGTTCACTAATTGGCTCGGCAGCCTCGCGCTAGCCGAGCTCGCCTCTCATTGGTCAATGCTTTTTAGGAGGCAATGGAGCAGAACGGTTCATATACAACACGATAACTTAACCTTAAAAAACAAATATGATCTATTGACTTCGCATCGAAGAAAAAAAAAAGAAATTTATGAGACGCCCTAATATGTACGTATGATAATTATGTATGGTATATTACAATACAATGGCTTTTTTGGAGCAAAAATTGATCTCGGTATTGAGCATTTTCGTTCTACGTTCTATCCTCGGATAACTGGAGTATTCACCCCGGGCTCTCAACGAAGTTCCACCCGGTACTCTATTTTCAACGGACACCTGATTCCCAGCGCTTTGACGATCTTTGCACGACAACGGGCACGATCAATTCGTCGGCGTTTCACCACGTCGCTCCGAGGCTTCCGCGTTTCCACTAAATCATCCGCGAAAACTGGCTCTCCTTTGTGCGTTCGTCGACTTTTCATCGGGAACGCGCAATCGAAGAACGTACGGCTCCAGGTGTCTGTGACCGAGCGCTTGACACCCGCAACAGTACGCCGCCGTGAGAACAATAATGAGTTTTCCCCGTATTTTTTATGGTAGACTAGACTATAGACTATTTTTCAAAGATTTTTGATTCTCGAAAATTAATAATCTTTCGATACACTTGTTTGGCTGTTGGAGGTCAAGAATATTTTCTGAACTGGTTCAGAAAAATAACAATTTATAATTTTTTAATTAAGTGGAATTGTTAATTTAGTTTTTATGTAGATATCGTAGGTTTTAAAAGAGTTTCATCAGCCATCTTCCCAAAAATATCCAAAAAATTCATCTAAAAAATTCCCCGCGCATAACCCGACATAACCTAACATCACTGCTCGATGAAGAGATAATGAGGCTGGTGCGATACGAAGGTCCCTATCTCTTAGATTCGCTATCACCGCAACACCGTAGATGGAAGCTCTCGAAGTAATAACGCCGAAGAAACCAATGTCTGATTCGAGGATAAAACCCGTTTACTTCAGAGGGAATGCCACGAGAGCGGCGACCGAACAACAACACGCGGGAGGAGGGTTCGCGGTTGGACAACACAACGCGGGAGTCGCGAGCATTGTTCGAGCCGTGGAAAGAAGGGCCACCTTGCAACGAGAACGCCCTAAGAAGGGAAAGGGAAGACGACGACAACGACGACGTTCGAGGAGCACGCCAAGAAGTCGGAGTAAAGTGGGATTGTTCGACTCTTCTCGTCATCTACTTTTTGCTCCGTCATGCAGTGCTTGGATGGGCTGTTCAGCGAGCGGGTTTTTCTTTGTTACTGCCGTTGGAGTCGAAAACAGGAAATCATCTTCGATACCGGCTGCGTCGGTCAACTTTTTTTAAGAGATGTTGTAGGACAGGGTGGTTCAGAAATCGCCGATTTTTGGCGAAGTGCTCGTATTGTCATTGGCCCACTTCAGAGTGAAGGGAGTTCTTCTTTGGGCAGTGTTATGGAGTACTATTCTGAGAGCCGAGTATAGGTAATAATACTATGATAGGGTAGACAGGGTTGTAGAAATTGTCGAGGTTATGTGGTAGATAAAGTTCTTTAACCCTTTGATTTTGGCAGAATTTGTGACGCACAGGCCGTAAAATACAGTAGAAATAAAATCACGACGTAAATCGAGAACAGCAAAATTTTTGATAATAATGCATTATTATTAGACATACAGACAAAACAGTTGTTAGAAAAATTACTAGAAAAATTACTAGAGAGTTATTAGAACAATTATTAGACAGTTGTTTAATTCTAAGTAACCTCACATCCAATAAAAATGAAATTATTAGCAAAGGACGAGAATTTCATGCTCTCTAAAATTCTAAAAGCTCCTCCAAATAGAAGCCGACACCGCGTCAGCCTGCCGACGCGACTAAACGCCGCAGCCGAATATTATAATCCCGGACAGCCTCCCAGGGAAAACACTGAAACGGCATCGGGCATGCTTTCGCAGGTTGTATCCGCGCGCCATCTTTCATAACCTCCGCGTCCGCGACCGTTTCCATCCCACGAGTCTACCGGGACCATCTCGTTCCGGAGAATTGAAAGACTGTGTCGCGGCCACGGCGAAACAACCGCGACGACGACGATGGCCGGCGAAAGAATAACGAAATAATATAGAAAAGACGTTTCCTTCTGTTCAAGAGACGCTACGGAAGACTGGATTCATCGCCGGCGCATCGAGAAAATGCTTAGCCGTCTGCTCGTTGAAGCTCCGCGGAATTAAACGAGTGAAAGCAAACTCCGACCTGGCTTGAAATATTCGATTCGCTGGCTGGAATAGCGGGGCCTCTATCAAAATTATCCCTCTCGTTGCTCTCTCCTTCTCTTTCCCTCTCCACGGCATCGCTTCGTTATTTAATGCCGTTCCTTCGGTAGTAAATTATTTATTCGTATATATCACCGTTCCTTTGTGCCACGCTTCTTATTAATCCCGACTATTTTGTATTCCGATCCGCTCCACTTATTTTATACCGTATAATTCTAGAATTTATGTTGGCCGGATCTTTATAACGTTTACGTTGGAATTATATAAATAATCGTGCACGAATATTTTTTTCATGAAATTCTTCTATGAAAAGCTTCTATGGAAAAAGGCATATTAATGAATACACTCGATTTCTATGATAAGATATCGCATAGTAAATTCAAAGTAAATTTTATTTTCAATCCTAGCATTGATTAAATATTTAAGACTCGAAATAGTACTATTATATAATTTATAACTGTTGCAATAAATCGAGGCGTGGTTCAAATCTATAATTATTTAATACGAAAGGTACAATTAGGTTAAGTCTCTCCGTGGACACTGCACGTTTACCAGACAGAAGAACGCTTACAACAGACTGCTGTAAACAGCCTCGCTTCACACTATAGCTCTCCGACGGAAACGGAAGGAGAACTACCTCACGATGCATACGTATCATGTGGCGCGCAATACAAAATATGATAACTGAGCTATATTGCAACATCCATTATTTCCAACAATAACTATTAAATATTACTATATACTACTTTAAATATTATCATAATTTTTAATATATATATGAAATATAATATTACTTTAACTTTTTTAATTTTTTAAATATTACTATAATACTACTTCGCGCAGTGTTTTCCTTTTTATCGCAAGCGGAGTAAAAACACGAGTGGCTTTTATTAAATATTTAAATTAATATATTTATTTTAAAGCTTGAAATATTACAATTATATAATTTACAACTATTCCATAAATAGTACCATAACACTACTTAACCCTGTGTTTTCCTTTTTATCGCACGCCGACTAAAAACACGAGATAAATAGATTCGCACTATAGAATTGTTTCGCACTATATCTTCTTCGACGCGCAAAAATACCGCGAGGGTTTTAAATAATGTAGAACAGAGAATGGGAGGGGACGGCGTGTCCGACGGTCTCGCGGTAATTGAAAAAAATAGCTTTCGAAAAAAGGGACGTATCAAGTGAAGAGGCGGTTACTTGGAAACGGGTATAGTAGTCGCGCAAGAGCGATCGCGTCGTATCGAATGCGCGGTGCGGCTGTATATTTCCGTCCTGAGCGACCGAAACGAGTTTTTATTGCAGCTGACAGGTGTCGAACGTCGAGGATGATATTGGTTTTAACGTGTGTCTCTTGAAGAGTACGCCCGGGCAGACATTATTCTGATCATTGTGAAACGCTGGAACAATGTCTGTCGGGGTATCCTATCCATCTATATTTTTGTACGTAAAATATCGCCGGCGTCGCAAAATGAAAAGCGAATGTTCTTTCTCTTGCGTCGAAGCCGTTCCAGCTGAGATTTATTGCTAAACGGAGCAAGCGTTTCTTTTTTTTTTAAAAATTCAAAGGGAACAAACATTGGAACGGGTTTAATTCAAGCAGCGCGGCAACGTGGGCTCGTGTCGTTGGTAGCGCGGCCAGGTTGTAGAACGCGAATTAACCAGATACAGCCGCGGTGCCGCGCGCGGAACAATGCGACCATGATAAATGGAGATTGAAGGGACAGGGACAGTTGTCTGTCTTGGCTCGTCTTTAGTCACCGCTTCTACGTCATTACGAGCCATTATGAGCTTCAAAGCTCGAATATGGAGCGAGTTACTATGCGCGCGAGCTAGGGGGGGGGGGAAGGCCCCCTCATTGTTTCCACCGTCGCTTTAAAATA
This sequence comes from Augochlora pura, assembly GCF_028453695.1. Classification (NCBI taxonomy): domain Eukaryota; kingdom Metazoa; phylum Arthropoda; class Insecta; order Hymenoptera; family Halictidae; genus Augochlora; species Augochlora pura. The sequence continues at coordinate 37,395,579 of NC_135778.1, forward strand.
ATTGCTAAGCGCCATTGTCTACGCAACAATCACCGGCCTCGTATCCATTACGCTCGCAGCAACGCGCCGCGTTACCTTCCGCTAATCCTTCTCCGTTGAATCGAAAATGAAACAACCGGCGTTATCTTTACCGCGGGTGGATCCTCGTCACTGAGACCAAGACAGGCCCCTATTGTTGCGCATAAATAGTTGGGCCGGGCTACTTGAGCCGGAGTGTCGGCCGGAAACGATGGAACACTGTGTGTGGCTGTAGCAAAATATTAATCTAATTCTTTTATTGTGGTACAATATAATTTTGTGGAAATGGAATATTAATTTTATCAAAGTAAAATATTAATTTTATTGTAATAGAGTATTCATTTTATTAGAATGAAATATTAATTTTATTATAGTGAAATATTAATTTTATTATAATGCGATATTAATTTTATTATAATGAAGTATTAATTTTAATATGATAACTGGGCAGAGTATTGTCCATAAAATCAAGTAATTTTTCATCTTTTTCTATTGTTTCCTGTGGACACATTCGACCAAAGATTCTAATTTGCAAAGCTTGTTGAAAGACCAAGAGAACAGGAGCGCCGGTATCGCAAGCAGTATCACACTTTCGCTGACAAAAGGCGTTCACCCGCGTTCCCAAGACCATTTGGTAACCCCCTTGGTCTGAGGGACCATTACATGTTGGTACCACTTTAATTGAACCACTGGGGCCGTGCTGGATTTTCCGGGAAATTAGATACGGTTCGCGGGAAAATACCTCACGTGTAACCTGTATCACCATAGCGTGGGTTGCCGAACGATCGCTCGCCGAGCGCACTCGATGAAACGGCGATGGCTATGTTCTCGAACAAAATCGTATCGCCGTTGTCGCGAATAGTTACTAATCCTTTGTTTCCTTAATGTATTAAGACATATCGCATAGTTGACGATTAACCCTTTGCACTCGAAGCCATTTCGAGCTTAGATCAAAAATTGCTATTTTGACCAGCTTTTGCTTTTAACAAAAGGGTATTTAATAATGTCAACCCTATTTTGTTAATTATATAACAATCTTCGTCGGCGCTTCAGAGGCGCCACTCGAGTGCAAAGGGTTAATAATTGTCAACATCTCGGAAAATAGTATTAACGAAAGCGTCCTTAGAGAGATCGAATTTGCCAGCGAGAGAGAAGTTGTCGCGCGGTGAACTCTGAACCGAGGAAAAGAGGGGGGGAGGGCAGGGGCAGGGAAAGTCGAAGGCCAGAGGCGGAAAGAAACTCCGCGGGCCTAGCGGGAAGCCCTGGAAACACGGTGAAAACTCGGAAAAGCTGGTCTCGCGCGGGGCTTTGCCCGCTCGTGTTCGGTAGGATACGCGGTCGTTGCGAGGACGCAACCGCAATCGCATGAATTTCTGAGAGTCGCCGGGGAACGGGAATACCGGGGAAGGCGGGCGGCATCAGTGTCGGCCCTTGCGCCGCGCGGAATACATTATTAAACAATTAATTAAAATGGTCGCAACAGGGCCTGGACCCCGGCGTGACCGTCGCCGACAGGCCATCGGCCATGTCGCTGAATTATTCATCCGGAAAACCCTTCAAACTCTTCGCCGGTCAGATTGGATTTCTTGATTATGCGGACAAATTTGATATCGTTAAAGGGTCTTCCCCCCTGCGAAACGCGCGTGCGCGATATTATTTTGTAAGTAAACCGCGTCAATTCTTAGATCGGCGTTTCTCGTATTTATTCGTTAATCTTTCAACAATATTTAGAAATTTTTAGTAGTAGAAACAGTTGCAGGCTTTTTTATTTGTCAAAAATTGAAAAAAGAGAAAAGGATTCTTAATCAGGTTAGGTTTAGCTATTGCAAAAATCATGGCAAATGATAAAGATTGATAATTAAGAGCTGGCAGCATTTTGAGGTTGGAATATCGAATTTTATATTCGCTTTTTTAACTTCGATAGGCTAGAGATATAACATTTATATGTTAAGAAGTTGAGAATTGAACGAAGCCTTTAGATTGACAAATAAAAAATTGGAAGCATTTGAGGTTAGAATATAGAATTTTATTCTTTTTTGTTTACTTTGGCAGGCTAACGATACAAAGTTTACTTGTTAAGAAATTGAGAATTGAACGAAGCCTTTAGATTAATAATTAAGAGCTGGAAGCATTTTGAGGTTAGAATATTTAAGAAAATTTTATTCTCTTTTTCAACTCCTGCAGGCTAAAGATGTAACATTTATTTGTTAAGAAACTGTGAATTGAACGAAGCCTTTATGCATCTAGACAAATTTTCAACACAAAAGGAAAACACAAGGGCTCACTGTATTTCCAAAATCCTAACAAAAATTCGCAAATTCAGTCGCTGTTCAGCGAACAGCACTAAGGCTGCACGAGATCGCAATTAATTTTTTCACCGTTCACCTTGTTACGAAAGCTTGGAGAATGGAGGACTGTTTCTATGGCGTAGAAGAAAGTCGCGCTAAAAACCGTGAGAGATTTTACTAGCCTCGGCGCACGGGTTGAAAGAAAAAGGTTGGAAGAAAAGCAAAACCGGCTGAGTTTTTTCGCGAACGTCCGCAAAATTCGCCGGCCCTTGAAAGGGCATGTTAGTCTCCGGCTCGTGGAGCAGAATTAACCTGTAATTGAACTCTCTTACCTGCCTTAAAATCGTAGAGTTCGCGCCGCGATTTTCAATCGAAATATCAGCGTTATATGTACATTATATGCACAGTGTATATGTATACGAGACGCAGTCGTGATTTACGTTTATCCCCGAAGGTATGCTCAACCGCCTTTTATTTCGCCGATGCGCCGCCGCTTTTAAGCATTTCCAACAGGGCTGAATAAGTGAACCACGAAACGGTGATTACACATGTGAAAGAGTATTTTCGATCGAGTGCACAAATTAAATTGCGATTGCGTTATTTTCTTCGTTGTTAACTCATCCGCCGGGAATATTTAATTATATTTAAATTATGATTGTTAACGGGGACGAAAGATTATGGAAAACCATTTATACGTATATGCTGCATATGCTGTATATGTTGCATATACTGTATATGTATGTATATGCCGTGTGTGTATATGATGTAAATGATATTTCAAATATAATTCAAAAGAAGGGTGCCCTCTGAATATTTATTATTAATCATCGTTAAGTCCCCATCATTTTACTGTCCATTTGTATTAAACACTCTACTGTTTTATCGTAAAGCATTATCAAAAGGAAATTAATTTTTAAGTTTGTTGTAATAAAAGCAGAACGCTTTTATTCTGAATATTATCAAACTATTAGTTGAAAATAATCTGATATCTATTAAATTCAAATTTCTAAGGTCACAGCTTATAATATTTAATAACAATATCTATTAACAATATTTTATTACTGTCGCATTCTTTCGAACTTATTAAAATAATTAACAAACCAAATACAAATACCTTGACATACGTTCATTTCAGACATACATTTCTCAAACATAGTATTCACAAGTCGCCATCACACTGGCAAACATTATAATTAATGACAGAAATTATACCGTCCAATAATTATTATTAATAATAAAATATATTATTAATAATAAAATATTATTAACTGTCTAAAAAATGTATTATTTTCCTCCGCTTCGCAGAAGCATAGAACATTTCAATTTCTAATATTGTTTTAAAGTGCCCGCCGAAATAACCTCAAAACGGCAGCGTCGAAATTGGAACACGCCTTGAATAATAACAGAAAATTAATCTCCTGTTTTCCCGGTTGTTTTCGTGGCGAGCGTATTAAAAAATTCACGGCACGGTTACTTTGCGCGTCTATATTTAATGATAACACACCCTGAAAATTAGAACGGCCCCTTGACGTGTCACCTTCTATCTCTATATCTCTCTCTCTCTCTATCTCTCCACAGATTAATAATAAATAGTCCCCGCGTTCCACTGCACAGTTAATGAACTCTCCGCCCGTGGTGAAACACCCTTCTCTAATTTTCAATTCAGTAAAAACTGCCCCTGTTTCTTCCCCTGTTTACGAAACCCTACACTCCGCCGACCCCTTTACTACCCTCGTAGACATTCTCTCTCCACCCTCCCCTCACCCCATCACCCCCCCTCGCCCGTTTCTCTCTGCGCTTTCTTAGGCATGTATATTCGAGAATAGAATTTAAATGCCTTAAACTATTATCTCTGGAATTAGCATTTGAGAATTCAGTGGATACGTAGCAGAAGATATCGCGAAATACCGAATTCCTACGGTGTTGCCTTCCTCTAAGTACCCTTTCTCTCTGTGCCGTGCTTTCGTGTCTTTTTTAATTACGACATTAATATATAACAAAAGTAAATGGACGATTGTTTCGTTTAAATGAAACATGGAGATATTTGTGATTAATTATAGATGGTTTAAGTTGGTATTTCAGCCTTAACCTCTTCAGGTTAAGTTCTATTTTTTTATTGATATTGTTAATTTATAGAACACAATTGTTGCAGACAATTTATTTCGTATGAAAATAGTTTAGACATAATTTTGTCCAAATTGTAGATGTCAGCTTTAACCGTGCATAAAAATTGACACTGCATATCCTTGAAGCATCGCAGAAGAGTTAAATATCAGAGCTTAAAAAACTGAAAAATTGATCTAGATCATGGAGCTTTGATGAATGAACTTTCAGAAAATATATTTTCATAAAATACAGAATAAATTTCCTGAGTGTGATTTCGTATGATTCACAATTAATTGTTAACCGATAGTATCTAATTATAAATAGCATAACATTGTTAAAGGCAAGACGAATGATAACTAACCAAAAACATCGTTTATATGATTTCAGGCAACGAACTGATCTGCGACTGCAAACTGGCCTGGATGTGGGGCATGAGGAACGAGACGAAGAACACGAACCTGCGGGTCGCCCTGGAGAAGCTCACTTGCTTCCTGGAGAGCAATAACGCATCGCAGAAGATCAACAGCGCGGACCTCGAAAGGAACGAGGCACTCGAGATTGCACGAAATCCAAGTGGGTTGTTCTGCTTACACGTGTTCGGCCCGTTTGTCCCGTCTGCTTTGCGTCCCGCGGCCCTCCACCACCGCCCCGCCGCGAAACTTTCTTGCCCATTGTTACCGGCGGCACATCCGACGGTGAAATTTCCGCGCCGCCTGGCAACTCTTTCGCAAACAGCTCACGGAAACCGTCTTCCGCCGTTTGGTTTTCTGGTTGACGGAGTCAAAGAAACTGGTTTCGCGATCATATCGAACGCAAGCACGCTTTATTCGGTTTACCGACGTATCCTCTCTTCCGCGGCCTGCCCGATGCGAGTCAATTTCTTACGGTCGCTCCTTTTGTCGGCACCGGTCATGCCAGCTGAAAGAAACGAGATAAATAAGTCTGTTATTTGTATCGGACAAATTTACTAAGTTTGAAGTTGATCTGATCTCAAAACTTATAATATGGAAATAAATTTATAATTTTAATTTTGGTTTGGTTTGGTAGATTTTAAGGTCGTCAACAATTTTTAATTGGAATCATATATTTTTTATGCATTGGTAGATGCAGCTTGATATATTTTATAAAAAGATATTGGTCTATATATGTCGAAAATAAATCTATAAAAAATCTATTAAAAATAAATCTATAAATAATGACTCGCATAAAATAAATCTATAAATAAGGATTCACACAAAATAAATCTATAAATAAGGATTCACATAAAAATAAAATGCGTTTACTTTTTGTTAAATCCATTATCAGGCATTATTATGCCTGTCGAATTCATTCGACACAGACACCGAATATACACAAACCCGGAAAAAAGCGGCGGAAACTAGCGTTCGCGATGGCAAGGAATCCTTTTAAGGTTAAACCGTTCAGAATTTCCGACGTGTACGATATAATCAAATCGCGTGCCGGCAAAAAGCGACAATTCCGAATGCATTTTCGATCCCTCCTCGATATACGTACACGTTTTGCTGGAGCGTTCGTTCCCTATGTTGTTACAGGGGAATATTTTGCCGAGAACTTCAGAAGCGGCAACATCGAGGACGTCGGCGCTTACATGGGCGACGAGGACGAGGGCGAGGACGAGCATGAAGATTTCTCCACGAATTCCGATTTCCAGTCGAAGGTAAGATATACCTGGCCCCGTCCCGTCCTATCCTATATCTTGTATATCTATATTTTCGTTCGCCTCGATTCGGGGATCAATTTCGATTCGATGACGCGGACATCGTCGAATTTTTCCTGTATTAAAACGCGCGACGGAAATAACGAAATACATCCCTTACCGATCTGACGTCGCGGCGTTGAATCGAATAAGCTGACCGAAATACGATTTTACAAATTTTTCGGAAAATAAACAATTTTTATTGCCTTAATCTAGCGAGATATATCGGGGCAACGCTGTACTAGTATTTTTTATATTTACAGTATTTTATAGTATTTATATTTATAGTACTGAGTCCTTTAGACAGGTATACAATTTTCACTCGTTTATTTGTTTTAAATTATTCAAGCCGGTCATCGTTCAAGCCATTGCGATATTTAAAATTTGTAGAATTTTTTGAAAGACTTCTTTAAACTTCTAAGTAATTCGATGTTCTCTTTTGCGTCATTGACCAAAAGAATTGGCTGTGAAGGTTATGTCAATGTGAATTTTCTATATACATATTTTATATAAATTTCACATTTACTTTTTAATAATACATTGCACTATTATACGAAGCTCTGACTTATTAAATCAGACAAATTTGATGTATCAAATTATTTCGAACAGTTTTTAATTGCCTTTTTGTTCCTCTTACCATTTTCAATCATTTTTAATATCTTATAACAATTTTAATACCTTTTAATAGTATCACTTAATGTTTATTGTCTTCAAGCTTCTTACGATTTTCGTGAAACTGTTTTTAATAATTCTAAAATACTGTAAAATATTATAAAATATTGTAAAATACTATAAATACCGTAAAAATTATTATTTGTCTATAATTAGCTCTGTTTGCTTACAACTGACCTATAAGATACATTTTAGGCGCGTTAAACGGCCAAATGATTTCGACTAACCTTCTCAGCCAGAAGAACCGATAAACAACAATTTGCAAAAAAATATCGGGAACACGTTGCTCGAATTTCTTATCACGGAACACGGGGGGGCGTTTTCGCGACTCCCTTACGCCATCGACGTGCTCCGAATCTCGCGACGACATTTTTTATTTAAAATAGTCCCCGAGCCGCCGCCGCCGTCGGAGATAAGCTGGCCGACCGTGACAATTTTTTCAACGCAAAAATAAAAACCGAACCGAACATCGCCGACGTTTTTCAAGGAAAAACTGGTTTCGCGCGGTGGCCGAAAGATTTAAACGATTTTTTTTTTGTACGCGTTTTTATGGAAACGAAGATTTATGGGGCACCGTGACGCGTTGCCGGGCCCGCTAGTTTTTAACACGGCCTATCTGATAAATTTTTGTTTAACGTCCACGACCGTCGGGAATTTCCATTTTTATATACAATTAACGAGCGCCGCGCACGATCGGTTTAACTCTCTCTCTCTCTCTCTCTTTTTTTTTTTTCAATTATACAGGGAAACAAAGCGTCTGCCATAACTCAGGCCAATCGCGGACCATTTTCATCGTTTTGACAAGTTCAGAATCGATTTTGAAGAACCCCCGTCCGTGATAGTATTTTTTTTTTTTGTTTGTTTTGTTTTCTGTTTTGCTTTTGTTGGCGCGGACACGCCGCTGCGGAATGATTTATAGGTCGCGGCAGCAGAGGGTCCCGGTTGCGTTCTAAATAATAAAAAAAAAAAATTTACCCGAGCCGCTTCGTTTACGACGAAAGAGTAACGTCACCTTTGTGGGAAGTTTGTTTGTTTTGATTCGCGAGAAACGCCGCGGTGTGTTGGGTTCATTGTTTTTTTTTTTTTTTTTAAACGCTTTCGAGGATCTTCGTAAAAACCTCGACGGAATCTTATGGAACGAAGATGAACGATTAAACTCCATCTTTGATCTCCAATTCGATTTCCATTTTGTCTTTTTTCGTGTATTTCGATGTTTTTTTTTTATCGAACAACTGAACGATCATGAAGCGCGAAATTGGTCTATTTGTTTCGCCGTAGCGTTTGTCACATAATAACTCTCCGCGGGCGACAGAGTGTTGATCAAATGGTTTAACTGATATTTATAAGCTCTCGCGGTGGCCTTGAACGAGCAATTTGTCCCCATTGCGGTCGAGCACGGATCCGATATTGCCAAATAACATCGCCCGATCATCGATCCTCCACTCAAATATCCAAAAGCTGGATTAATAGACTGCGGACACTCCGTGCATTTAAAGTATATTTTTTACGGTGAAATATATCATAAAGGGGGAAAAACTCGATCAGATATTTTACATATTTTTGATAATGTGAAAATTTACAGAACCTTGACAATTTTATATCGAGGAAAAAAATATTATAGCTAAATTGATAATTTTTCTATCAAGCGGTGACAAAACACACTTCTAACAATTCTAACCTCAAACTATTCTCTACCTTCATTTATTTCTTCGCAAGTCATTTTTTGACTTTTGATTCGATAGTCGTGAAATTAATTCAGGTTAAATAAATTAAATTAACGTTTGCTCCCCGTTACTTTGTTGCAGACCAAGGTGATAGAAGGGAAATTGATGCAGGAAAGGAAGCTGTTCGATCTGAAGATCGAGGAGCTGCCGTGCCGGAAGCCCTCGAGGGAGGATCTGATGGCGTCGGAGCAACCGTCCAGCCGCCACGAGAACGCGCGCGTCGGTTGGTCGGGTTCCTTCTGGTCATCCTCGTCCAAGTCCATCCAGCTCGAGCTGTCCGTCCTCGTGTACTGGGGGCTGCTCCTGCTGTCCGAGCTCTTCACGTAGAAGCGGCTCCGGAAGCCGGACGACCCACTAAGCAGATCAGAAGGATGGCCCATGGACGAGAACAAGGACGAGGACGAGGACAAGGACGGGGACGACGACGGGGGGGACGAGGAGGACGCGGGGAACGGTTCCCGGTATCTCAAAACGCGAGCATAATCGAACCGGACCGGTGTGTACGTCTCTGTGTATATGGCCGCGTGCACACTTCCACGTGTGCGTGCACATTACCCAAGTGTGTGTGTATGTGTGTGTGTGTAACTGCTGCGTGTGAGTATGCGCGACCGTATGCGTGTCGTCGTCGTTGGCTGCGTGTGTTCCGAGCCGGAAACTCGTTGATCGATCCGCCGAAGGATTTCCGACGCGTACCGGGCGGTCCGCGAGCCATGAAAAAAGAGAATAAAAGATCCGCCGAACGGCTGATCCCCTTCTCCCGTCTCGCCATCTACCGCGGAACAACGATACGTAACCCGAAGGAGAGAGAATCCGGAGGACGGGACCGCGATCGAGTATCTCCGGCAGCACTCGCCGCGCGTCGTCCGCTAGAAACGTTCGGAAAACCGGCAGAGTCGATGTTAGGGTCCGGAGGGATACAAGGCGGGGCTTGATAGGTAGCGGGACAGGTCCAGGGGAAAGCGACGAGTCGAATGGGGTCTGCCAAAAGACGAAGGGACACCTTAGGCGTCCCGAGGATCCCCGGACCCGCAACCCAAAGAGTCGGATATCCTTGACGCCCCTATGACACCACCCAAAACACCCGAACCTCCGAAACACCATCACAATGCCATTATCGTTCTGAGCTCACAAGGTGCTCACACACCGTGTTTACGATAGACGGCACCTCTCATCGACGACTCCGTATCCGCGCGACCTTCCGGAGAACGCCTGTCCCCACCCGAATCCTCCACCGAGTCCTCTCGTTTCGTTCGTATATTGTACATGAACGTTTCTCAATGCGGTTTCTCATTCGAAAAGTAAAGACGTTTCTACGTTCGTTGGCGGACAGTCACTATGGATGATCAAGTCATCGGTATTTCGTATATCGGTAACGCTCGGCATCTCGTCCGTATCTCGCGTCCACGCCCCCGTACCTATCGGTGTTTCTATAGAATCGGAGCACACGTTCTTCGTGCGCGTGCAACGTACGAAGTGCACGAGCGCGCGCGCGCACGGTATTTCACGAGTTTCGCGGCAATTTTTCGACGCGTATCGGTCCTCTCGGGTGCGCTCCCGCCATCCCCCCTCCCCTCCCCCGGGAAACAAAGTTTCGCCGATTGGGACCGGCTCGAAGTCGGAGGACGATTCCGCGGGAAGCTTAGTCAATTCCCGGTGCAATCGCGACGCCTTTATCGTCGTGGATCGTCGGGGATCGTCGTGGATCGTCGCACGAACTTTTCATCGAACAGCTGACCGTGACGCTTCGCTCGGTAATGGCGGTAATAGCGGCTCCCGTTTTCCCCGTTGTTTTGCTTCCGTAAACAACCGCTGCTCGCTCGACGGGAACGATACGCGTTATTTGTTTTTTCATTTATTTATTTAGCGGCGAGCGCGCACAGAAGTGAAAATCGAGCACGGAAAAACTGTGTTTAATATTGCCGCGCGGCAAGGTCGGGCTCTCTGTCTCTCTCTCTCTCTCTCCAAGCAACTGCATGTCGATATTACGCATTCATAAATAGATTGCGGATATTCATACGATTTTTCAGTGGTGTTTTTTTTTCTTTTTTATCAATGCCTGACCGCGGGCGATTATTTTCATTTCCGATCCGTATTATTTAGGTCCGGTGATAAATAGTCGATGGAAGATTATATATTTATTGCGTTCACGAGTCAACCACTTTCGCTACGATTTTTTTAATGACTATTTTGCTTGGCACTTCTTCGTCTTTAATTATTTAGTTCATGGACTAGGACGATCTTTTTCTCCTCTTCGCCGTTGTTTAAGTTAATTGGAAATTTTAATAATAGAAATTTTGTTTCGACTTAATGAAATTAAGTGAGATTGTCAGTGACAGTGAAGTGTTAAAGTAAACAAAAGGATGAAAAATAGCCTATGATCAGAAAACAATTTTTATTAACACTTTTACTACTGGGTCATTAATATGTGAGTGCTAGAATGATTTAAGATTCAATTTTTACTTTAATCCATTACTATTTATAGATTTTATCGAGATTCGCGGGAGGTAAGAATGTTGAAAATGTAATTGATATATAACATTTTTAATTTCATCAAATATAATACTTTAAGGTTATAAAATTTTCAAGATTTAAAACTTTATTTATGATTATGTTTTTGGGTTGACATAATACAAAATCTGTATTAAAAGACGAAGAAGTGTCCTAAGCGTTTGTCTCATCGTTTAATCAATAATCGACGATTTCTTCGTTAACCCTTTACACTAAAACTCCTTTCGCTGCGTTCATTATCACTTATTTTCCCTAATAGTACTAATTAAATTTCGTTTACCGCATTGTCCTCACATCCGTTTCTAAACTCTGATAACAAAAAAATTCAATTTGATTTCGATCTATATTCACATTTAGCAAATGTCGCACGAAATCTTGATCACGAGTCCAATTCATTATCACAGCGCAATGGTTTAAATCGAATAAGGCGGTCAATCGAGCACCACCTCGACGGCAGCCAGCTATCATCGGGCATCTACGACGATTCGAATTCCCGTCAGCGTCGTCTTCCGACCTGTGCGACCCACACCCCCGCGCTCGCCATCGGAATCAAATCACGGCATCAAGAGTTTGGCATCTGCGACCGACACATGTCGCATTCGATGAATAAATTAGCGTGGTCTCGAATTCATTACCAGATTTCGCCTCCCGTTCTCGTCCCACCGATCGCATCGTCCCCCCACCTCCCTCCCTCCCTGTTTACCATCCCCTCGTCCCTGTCGAGCCTCCTTCAGAGCTAGCGAGCGTATTCACGGATTATGCTCCGCTAATTGAACGTCAGACAATCGAGAGCGAAAGGTCACCGAAGAGAGTCGTGGCAAGCTTTCGCCATGTGTGCGTGTGTATGTGTGTGTGTGTACAAGTGAACGTCGAGAGCGACGGAAGAAGAAATAGATAAGAGTAGAGTCCGATGGGGATCGTGGAGCAGTCCAAGGTGTCGTCGGCGAGAGACACACGCACAGACCCCCCCGATGCTATTTCTTGTAATATAGACAGCGAGCAGCGTGTTTTTTATATTTGTGTATCCCCTCGGTTTGCTTCACACGCCTTCAGTGCCATCCCGTCGACGTTTAATTTATTAGCCGGTAGAGAGGTTAGCTTTTCCGGCGGCGTCGATCACTCGAATCGCCGGGAATATGTTTAAATAAGTAATCAGCATTATAGGAGCGCGTCTCTTGGAAGTGGTTCTCGCGTGCCGGTGATCGCCAGGTGGTTTTGCTTGCGGTTGTATCGGATTTAGCGAGGTTGATGATGAATTTGCAGATGTTTGCTTCTAAAAGCTTGACATAACCTTGCTTCTAAAAAATCCTGACGTGACCTTGCTTCTAAAACAAAAGATTTTGTTTTGTAACATTAAAAATCATATATTTTTCAGTAAAATTTTAGAAAACGATGTAAAACAAATTATTTTTTGTAATACTACGCTTTTACTTGGTTTTTATTACATTTGCACCGACGCAACTGAAACTGAAATCATTATCTTTATTATAATTATCTCTGTTTGGTACAAATTATAATGTAATTTATTTAGAAATCAAAGAACAAAACTCAATTATTACAAATGACAAATTTTCGTCAATTTGGCCATTGGTCATTGTTTTTTTAAATGACGAATTTTCATCACGCGAACGAATATGTCTTAAGATAACAAATCGGTTGACAATATTTATTCAGTTTTTAAAAAAATCCAGACGTAGTCTACTTTATCGCATCTTACCATTAGAGTCGTCGCAGATTTTGAAATATCTCTTCGAAAATTGTTTAAGCAAATCGATGCCGGGGTATTACCCGAACTATTACCATTCCGAATGCGAGTCAGTGGTTCAGTTAAACGGTCGAGATTGTTGAAATCGCGCCCGGTTTCAAATCGCCTGTTCACTGGAGCTGTTCAACATGCGCGAGGGGAGAGGGGGGTGGCTGAGGGTGGCACACCATTCTTCTTTCAACGGTAACAACTTCGCATTCGGACGCATTACCCTTTGACGGCCGATTAATTGGTCGCGCATTAAACGGGCTCGCTGAATCGACCCTGCTTAATCAGCTTTCGCCGGCGGTGCTCGACTTGCGGGCGTCGATTAATCGGCCCAGGTCGTGATGCAACGGACTGTGCCGAACGTCGGGGGGTGGGGGAATAAAAAAGCTTGGATAATCGTTGCACCGGAAAGAAAAAATTTCCACGAAGTACCGAAGCATTCGGTGATCGTGACTAACCCATCGATATCGATGACTTTGAAGCATGCGTTAGGAGTGTGTATTATTTAATATGTATTCTGAGTATATATATTATTTAATATGTATTGTTAGTATATATTATTTAATATGTATTATGAGTATATATAATTTAGTATGTGTTAACCCTTTGCACTCTCAAGACATTTTAACCATAAATCTAAGACAACTTTTCTAACTCACAATATTTTTTTCAATTTTCTATAATAAAGTTATAGAATTATAAAATTAGAGTTATATAAATTAACAATTTTTTAAATCTGAAATTTGCTAATACGTATGCAAATTATTTAAGAACGTGGTATAACGATTTCAATGGTACCTTAGTATTACCACTCGACTGCAAGGGGTTAAGTATACATTATTTACTGTGTACTAAGTATTATTAGACAGCGCACAAAACTTCTCCATGCTACCTCTAACAACACATCCCGAAGTCATTAAGATCGATGAGGCGGCTACGAGATTCCGGATAATCGGCGGCGCAAATCCCGCCTGTTACCATTCTACGAACGCGATTCGATTTCCATAGCAATATCAGACCGTTCCCAAATTCGTCTAAAATATTCAACCGCGAATCACGGGTGGTGGTGGGGTGGGGGGAAACCGTTATCGCCGGGAATAACAATTTCCGTGCAGTTCGGTATCACGAAACGCGGAACGGTCGAAATCAACGAACGACCGAAACGTCCGGAGGAGTAACCCGCCGTTCTCGACAACGGTATTCGAGCACACCTTATCTTATTAAGATCCTCTTTAAAAACAAAAGCGAACCGAAATTACAAAACACCGGCGCGGCTCCGTCGAATAACACGTTCGTCCATACTGCCACGGATCACGAACGAACGGTTGAAGGAATCTCCAGCTAACTTCACCGCACTCCCAACCCCCGCCGCTGATATACAAGGCACGAGAACCACTTCCACGAAGCGTGCGCTGCGTGACCAAATATGCCTATATAAGTTAATCCAACGGATCGTCTGTGTTCGACTATAATTTCATGGTGTCGCGACGAGGTCCGGGAGGGGGGGGGGGGGGCGGCATGGCGAACGAACTGAAAGGACGCGTTCCTTTTTCCGTTCGGCTACCCGTCGCCTTAATTTACTAACCTGCGCGCCACCAAAATAAAAAGAAAATTTCGATATATTGAAATCGAATGATCGAACCGTGCTGGAAGAAATTTCGAGGCCAAGCGGTTCGACGGAGTCGTATCGCACAGTAGTAGATAAGGTTAGGTTGTTGCACGCGAGACAAAGCATCGTTTTTCAAATTTACAATTTTTTACCATTGTGATCGTTTCCACGCGACTTTTTATACTTTTCTACGCGGCGACCGGCTCTCTTGTTCATCCTGCGGAGCTCTCGATCCCTCTGAATGTTCATTGCCGCACAATTTCGTGTCGTTCGTCGGCGATCTTGTAACATAACCTCGAATTAACGTTACCAGTGCCGATAACGTTCGTTATATCGGTGCTCAACCTTTGTCAACGTTTCATCTGCCACGCTAATGTTCGTAAAAGACTTTACGTGTATCCGCCAGTTCGTGTTTCGCTATTTGCTTGACATAACCTGTACAACGCCACGCTGTTAACATTTCTACGAATCGTCTATTCATAAATGTTCGTGAAACATTTTACACGTACACCCGTGTTCGTAACGTCATCGCGCCCGTCGCGCTTCTCTACCGATAATCATTAACATTTCCCCATCCGTTTGCAAATGTTTCCGAAAGACTTTACATGCAATCCTGTCGGATGGTCTCCGCAGGATCGACTCCGGGAGCGAAACTATATTCTAAAAAAATTAGGTATCGTCGGGTCCGAGGATAATTTGGTGGCGCGACGGTTGAATTCGAACGTGGGAAACGAGAATTTTGAATCGTGTCGAAAAAACAATAAAAAAAAGTAATTGTCCCTGATAACGTGGAGTATCGCTTACCCCCGCGCGCGCGCGCGCGCGAGCGCACGAGAAAGGATAAAACGACACGGATAACAAAAAAAAAAAGAAGAAGAAGAAAAAGAGAGTAATAGGAAATTATCGATAATGTTGAAATTGTTTGTCATAGTATATGCGTTATCATATATAGTATCGCGATATATAGTATATGAATGGTCGGACTGCAAAATGACGTGACCGGAGACGATATGGGGTAAGTTGATGGAGAAAGTCGGTCCGAGCTGATGAACGAGAACGCGATTGATCGCTGCGGGCGGTCGGTTGTTGAGCGGCTCCTCGTCTGCTCTAAGCCGCGCGCTGCTTGAAATCGTGCGACCGAGACACAAGCGCCGATACACCGTTTTTTCTACTCTGCTCTAGTCGCAGTATCGTAATTAGACGTGGGACACGGGACGCCATGGGAAACCGGCAGCAAAAACAGCGAATTCTCTCGATGCGAGAAGATAAAGAATTTGCTTGAATTTTGGGGGAAGGATCGCGTCAGACTTGCAAGGATCTGGACGAATCGACTACGAATTGTTTATGGTGATCTTCTCCATGGTGCGCGAAGGAGAGGTGGACCGATTCCATCCCTATCCCCTTGATCTTAAAGGTTCCGCTAAATGTTCTATGAAACTTTCGCGCGATCGGCGAGAGTTCTATTGTGTGCACGTGTGTGTGTCTGCGAAGAACCGCTACGGTGAGACTAGCGTAGCGGTGTCGCACCTAGCTAGACAAATATAATTTTAAAAGGTAATGCATCGGCGAGCACCGATGTTTGAGCAGCACTTCTTGCAGGAACTCGCGGAAGCCAGGCGTCACGGAGATCTCGCGGCAGCCGTGGTCCACCCCTCCTCCTAGCATCGTGGCTATATAAAAAAAAAAAAAGAAAAAATCGGCGACATATCCGTGGACCGCGAAACAAAGATCGGCGATTCTTGAAAGCGGAAACGGGGTCAGCTGCGAAGGTATTCCGATCCCGCAAGTTCTGAGCATCGTTTCCCCCACCCCGTTCGTAATCGCCGCGCGGCGTCCCGCGTCAAGTTTAGCCTAAAAAAAAAAAAAACTTTCTTCTCATCGTGATTGTTCTTCGTCGACTTCGTCGTACATCGTCGTCCAAACGCGTCCGCGCACGATGGCATTTTGTGGCACGACGTCTGTTGTCGATCGAGACGCGCGCACGCGTACAACAAAAAAAAAGAAAAGAAAACAAGAAAACGAAAAATAGAAAACACAAGGAAACGAAAAATAGAGAAAACACAAGAAAATGAAAAATAGAGAAAAACATGAAAACGAAAAATAGAAACGGGGACAAAAGAGATCGATATTGGAGAAATGGCTAGGATAGAGAGAGAGGTGTTGATAAACAGAATAGAGAACGGATACGACGTCCGTAAAACGGCGACGCGAAACGTTGGGAGAAATTTTAGTGACTTTGGGGTACCGCGTGCGCCACGTTATTCCTCTTCGATTCTAACTGTATTAAGTCAGATTTAATGGAAACTAACGATGTTCAAGCGATCGAGGAAGACGAGATGAACGCAAATGGAATTCCGTGGTCTTGTCGCGCGGCGCGTGTTCTCTCTCTGATTCTAGATTTCACGCGACGTGTTTTTAGAAGACGTTCGTTCGTTTTTTCAATGATTCTCGAGCATAGGATATGTAAAGTAAGATAGGCTTAAGTACAACTAACGAATCTCTCTCTCCCTCTCTCTCTCTCTCTCTCTTTCTTTCACTCAGACGCTTACCCACTCACTCAGCCAGTCACTCACTCACTCACTCACTTATTCAGTCAGTCAGTCAGTGAGTCCATCAATCAGTCAGTCAGGTTATGTCACTCACTCACTCACTTATTCAGTCAGTCAGTCAGTGAATCAATCAGTCAGTCATTCAGTCAGTCAATCAGTGAGTCAATCAGTCAGTCAGTCAGTCAGTCAGTCAGTTACTCACCCACTCAGTCACTCACTCATTCACTCAATCAGTCATTTACTCATTGAATGAGTGAGTCAGTCAATGAGTCAGTAAGTCAGTCAGTCAATCAGTCACTTACTTATTGACTGGCTCATCCATTTATTCAGTCAGTCAGTCACTCACTCATCCACTCATTCAGTCAGTCACTTACTCATTGACTGATTGACTGACTGACTCATTGACTGACTGACTGACTCATTGACTCACTGACTCACTTATTGACTGACTCATTGACTCACTGACTGACCCACTGACTGACTCATTGACTGACTCACTGTCTGACTCACTCACTCACTGACTCACTGACTCAATCACTGACTCGTTCAGTCAGACACACACGAAAACGAAAACTGACACGAGAGACATTAAACGACACATTTGGATCCACTGGAAATATTAAGCTCGTAGGTACCAAAGATAAGGAAAGTTCGGTGTTAGTCGTTAGGAAACTCGTAAACATGATTCATGGTCCGCGCCTGATCACAACATTAATTGTTAAACAAACTCGTGGTAATTATGAACGAGCGTCGCATTGTCCGCCGGCGAGGGCGAGTCTGCAAAAAAAAAAATTGATTGCGGAGATCGTGTAAACTCTCTTCATGTTCGAAACGATGTATCAGAAACGTGTGCTGTGCTTCATTCGTAATTTGTACTTTCGTCACCTCTCCGGTCTCCCCCTTCCGTTTCCTTTTATTTCCAGCGACTCGATTTCAGGCTCCGTTTTTAACCCCTTGCACTACATAATAACGAGTCAGACTCGTGACAAAGATTCCGTGTAAGTACTGCTAAATATGAATATTATTAATTTCTTGCAAATCGGAAACAAATTGAATTTTTCTATCATCAAAGTGAAATGTGTTTATCATCAAAGAAACAAAAGCGAATAAAGGGAATAGAAGAAATAAAAATGATCAGTTCGTATTAAGGAAAATATTAAGGATGAATAAGTGTTAATTAACACAACGTGAAAGGTGAATCGTAGTGCTAGGGGTTAACGGTCCGCGCGCGCGCGATTCGTTCCCTTCCTCTTCGCGCGTGCTCGAAAACGTGCGCGACGAACGGCCGTATCCAATCGAATTCCGTTCCCTTCGTTCCTTCATTTACGAACAGCGATCATTGTCCGCTTTTTTTCTTCTATTAATCGACTAGACATTTCGCCTTGGCCGTTGCTTCGTATACCAGGAGGACGCTGTTCCGCTAAACGGAGCGTACACCTTCTTGTTTTCCGCCGAGTCCTCCGTGTCACGCGCGTCACACGCGCATCACCTCACCCCGCGTAATTATGTATAGCAATCTCTCGGTTGATCAACCGAGGACACGACGGTTCTTTTCATTTCGGTACGATTTCTCGTTTTTAAGCTACGAACGTAAGACCGCTACGATCTAAGTTTTAAGGTTTCATAAAAACTACTTATGGATTTACTGTCAAGCTGTAATATGTATTATATGTTCTTTTGTAAGATCTAACAAATAAATAAATAAATCGTCGAGGAAAACGGATACCTCCGGCGTTTGGCATTGAATCCTTTACACGTCCGTTAGCAATCCTTTTCCTATGGTAATTATACTTCGATTTATTATATTATTAACACTTTATCGACCGATAACCTAAAAATCGGCTTTTTCTCCTGAGCGAAAGTCAGTGTACCGATTGTCATGGTAATCACTAATTTGTTATCTATCATCGAGGTATTATTACATAATTTTTGAAATATTAAACACCTATGGCGATGAATAAAATAAATAAAGTATATAAAACGAATATTGTTCAATGCTAATCTTATGAAAACATAAAAATATTTTAGAGTTATATAAAAATATCTCTAAAATTATTTAGTTTACATTTGAAAAAGTTGTTAACAGTGAAACTGTTGGTACGAGTGAAATGAAAATATTGTAATCTAGACAAATTCTTCTAGATTTTTAGTTAAAATAGCATCGAGGTACAAAGGGTTAAATTATTATACATCATTTTAGTACATAATTTTATTAACATAATTTAGTCAAAGCCACCGCGAAGACTTTATTTAGCCAACCGCTGTGGCGATAAACCTACGAGTTAGCAAATCGCCTGCGAAAACGTCAACGCGTTATCACACCGATTGAACTAAAAATACAAACAGCGTTGAAAGACCGAGACGCTTCTGACTATCGAAAAAAACACGCGTCAATTTTCAATTCCGTTTTCGCAGGCAAACAGTTTACCGGGGAATTTTGGTGAGTCGTTGACCATTACGCGCAGCCCGTCGGGGTCGCAGGACAGATTTAAAAATATCCCCGTGTTTAATTTCCATTTATCGAGCGGCTGCTCGATACCCGGCCGCGTAGTTCAAAACAACATCGCAAATTCAGATCGACCGATCCCCCTTCCGCCCACCCCCCCCCCCCCCCCCCCACCGGTATTATGCAGTTCGAGCGAGAGTCGGGAAACGGCGGAGTCCAGGCGAAACGTCTTATTTACTGAACAATGCCGCGGGAGCAGAAACCGGAAAAATATTTGCCGACAAATTAAGCGCAATTTAGTATCGTTTCGCTCGCCCGTTTCTCGGCGGGGCCCTTAAAACAAGCCTCTTTTCTCTCTCTCTCTCTCTCTCTCTCTCTCTCTCTCTCTCTCTCAGCTGTGTACACAACTACGGAATATCCTCTTGTTAACGTTGAACAGCGCGAACGTTAAATTTTGCGCCGCGTCGGACATTTTGTTATTCGCGACGCCAGGCAAACAACGACGAATCCGCGAGGAAACTCGCGATGCCGTTTAGAGAGGCCGTTTCAATGAGCAACCAAATTGACGTGCGACGACTGACATCGATTCGTCTGCCATTGTAAATCGATCACATGTCATCCGTGAACGGTCGAACTGCGACCGCTTGTCGCGAGTTTCATTCTGTTCTTCTTCAAGTGAAGACCTGTGGAGCGTAACGTAAGAAATATTTGCGGACAGTTTGTAGAATAGTCGGTGATTGTTTAATGGTGACGCTTCAACGACCGCTCGCGAGATTTATCGTATTTTAATACTAAAAACCGGTAACAAGATTTCTCTTGCTTTTATCCATTTTCTCTGATAGTTATTTGTTTTGACAGTACTTGATCATTATTACAGGTATTTGAACAAATTAAGTAGTTAGGTGATTTTTAAAAGGAACTTTTAATTTTAATAAAAGAATATTTATTCTGAAAAATTCCTTAAGTTGGAGTAAGCCTGCGGAAAATAATATACGGTCATTTAAGCGTTAAAATAATTCAAGATTTTCATTTCTTCTCGCCTTTTATACACTTTGGCGCATGAAATCGTACACTTATATATAACGCATTTAAAGTTTTATTAGAAAGAAACGATCTTTAGTATGGAATAAAAGAAAAAACAAAAAATATTTGATAATATCACAAAAATGATAAATGTAAAATAAAAAGTAAAGTAAAAATGTCAGAAATCTAAAAGCGAAATAAAAACGCAGCTCGATAAATATTTAGCAAATAAATCTAACCAATTTCGTAATAAAATAAATATCCCTGAAATATGTAACTCAAGTCTCGTTAGAATTTTCTCATCAACAAACCGATGGGACGTTAACAGCTTCCGATAAGCGACTCGACTCACGTTAGAATTGTATTACTAAGAAAGTGATGGAAGACTCTAATAGCTTCTGACAAGACGTGACTCCGTGAGTCCCGTTTGAATTTTCTTTAACACGAGACCGACCGACGGAACACGGATTCCGTATTCGTAGAATTTCGCTTTTCGAACGAGAGCGATCGGCTTAGCGCGAATTTAGAGCCGGGGGAACCTCTTGCTGATATGACGGCATAAATTACCGCGGAGTGGTTCAGTTCCATCCGAGGCTTTTCTTGAAGAGAGAAAGAGAGAGATAGAGAGAGAGAGAGAGAGAGAGAGAGAGACAGGGTAAGCTCTCGCCGGGAAAATGTGTTCGAGCAAAGTAGCTCGTAAATATAGTAAATATCTCCATCCAGGATCGTCCGGGACATAGTTTCGCGCAATTTATGAATCGATATCGATCACACACCGGCTCTCTATCGCCTGTTTTCCGGCTAATCGACCACGCTGAAACGCGAACACGGTTTTACGAACGTTGTAACGGCTAACCTATTGCATCCGAGAGCAATTCGTTAGATTTTCCATTATCTTCTTCCATGACGCGGCAGACTTACAATTTATTTTTTAACGGGACTTTCCATTCAAATTTATCGATCCCAAGGGATTTATGGGATCAAATATTTTGCACGGTGTTGCAGAAAATTTTTGAATTTTCTAATGGATCGAGACGATTTAATGTTCGTGTAATTATCACCGTTGCTATACAAAAATTGCTCTTTCAAATACGAAATGAATTAATTGAAAATACGTGAATGTTCCATATAAAATTCTTTTTAAAATAATTGTATAATTGTGAAATGATTTATTAATCAAATAACTCTGAAAAAAATAGTTTCTAGAACGAAACATTAATTTTCTATCTACTCGAGATCGTGACTTTCTGCGACCGGTAATAAAAAATCACTACTAGAAGAAATAAGTTAGGTTATGTCATGCTCATATATAATATGTTACCGAATGCGTCCAAGCGTGAAATATTGTGCATTGCGCAACGACGAAACAGCTTAATATATAAAATTACGGTATGTATAAATAAATGGTAGACGAAACGAACCGAAGAACACACTGTTTAGACAAACAAACGTCGCAGTTTTCGTTGTTCACGGTTATCCGCGTCGGACGAGGACAAGATATCCCGAGCGTCCGTCGTTTCGCGGGGGGGCAGTGAAGTCGCGTGATTGGAAAGGGTCGAGGAGACGATGGAAAGTGGCAAGTTGAAGAGTAGTTAGCCAATTAACGCGCGGGGCAGTGTAGTTAAAAATTTATTTCGGCCGTCAACGAGTTCGTAAATTTCATTTAAGCCGCCGCTGTTGGCCGGAATTCTTTCCCGATCGGCTCGTAGAGCTCGATCAAGTGTGGCCCGGCGGCTGTACAGAATGTTGAGATCAAACTTTTTAATGGCGAAGCATGGCGGTCCGGGAAGCTGGATGAACAAGAGCTTTGATTCTTTGCTTGAACTCTGTCGAAACCTTAGCCAGTTAATCATTGCAATCTCTTTGAGAAATTCGCGAGTTAAAGTATACAATAATAGCGCATACACTCGTTTCGTTTCAATATTTTTATAAATTATATTAGGTCTGCCGAGAAATTACCATCAACTTAAAAAGAAAGAAAGATTTTGTACGCACCTAATAATAATTTAATATTAATAATATAGTATAGTATAGTAAAACATAATTTTCCTAGGTAGACCTAATATAATTAAATAACCAATAGCAAATCTATATCTTTCTAAACCATTCGACTGTTTTTGACAAGTAACACCTGTTACAAAATAATCGTGATATTTTCGTTTATTTGCCCACAGTACTCAATCAATTTTAAATGCGTTGAACGTGTCTCGTTATAAAATAATGGAATGGAGAGAGAGAATTTTACATTAGTAAATGGATCAAGTGGCGTGTTGAACATTCCAGCGCAATAACTAATTCATCCAAATGAATTTGAATATTCGAGCGCGGTTACCGATTCCAAAATGTATTTGAATATTCAATAACCTTCACACTGATCTATCGATTCCTCGTCAGCTCTTCTCAGCCGGTCGGTTTTAACAATATATGCGAATGTAGTATTCTCAAATATTATTCTAAAGAGACCGATAGAAATTTTTGCATAAAATATAAAGCTTGTTAAGTTCGAAGTGAATATTTTATTGGACGAACTCTTTGCGTTTCATTGATCTTTAATGCGTTAATTACTAAATTAAAAAAGATCGATCCTTGGACCTACATATTTTTGTTATACGTACAGTCTATTCCAAGACCGGTGTCAATTCAATTCATGCAACTTCTTGACCACATGCAGCGTACGTTGAATATAACCTACATAGCGCCGTACATGATAATTATTTGAGTAAGCAACTCGTTTCGTGGAAAACGTTTCTAAAGTTTGAAGTTGTTTCGTATGCGAAAAACTCATCTGGATGCAAATTAACATAAGAACGATTCTAGTTAATTAATAGTGAATCATTTGGAGTCATTTAGCTTAATATTTAATAAATTTATCAAAATTTTTTCCTCATACTTGAAATCTGTTAAAATAGTACTTTAAAGTACAAATACCTTTTATTAATCTTTTGGAATATTATATAAAACGAATGACAATGTTTATAGAACATACTAGATTCGTATGGTTCACATTATTTCTGTCTATACCACTTAAATATTTTCAATTTGAATTTTATACCACCCAAATATTTTCAATTTGAATTTTATACGTAATTACAGTAATTATTACTTCCTTAACCATTACGAACTATATAGAAAATTTAAAGGCAAATGTTTCAATAATGTACATTTGAAACTGTTATTTTCCAAACCTTTCGAATCCCTGCTTTACAATGATACAAGGTACAATAAAAGAAAGCTTTACAGAAGCGAACCAGTTTCTCGTTTCTGAACCATAAAACGAGTAAAGAAAAATCAAACGCCAAGTTTCAAGTTATCGTCGTATAGGGGAAAGCTTGGATCTT
Source organism: Augochlora pura (assembly GCF_028453695.1). NCBI lineage: Eukaryota > Metazoa > Arthropoda > Insecta > Hymenoptera > Halictidae > Augochlora > Augochlora pura. Next base: position 37,419,330 of record NC_135778.1, read on the forward strand.
CAAACCTATGGTAGATCAATTCATGACACAATCATTTTCCAATGTTTTCGGAGATGTTCCAATTTCGATCAGTACGATTGTACGAATAGTCGCGGACACGATATTTCGAGGTTAAAAAATCACGTTCGAGAGACGGGACAATAAAATATTGATTCCAAGTCGTGGATAAATTAAAGTCCACTTTTCCTAATTGTGCAAAATTCGTTATGTAAAAAAAAGGGCACTGATTATTTAGTATAAAACTAGTATAATAATTAGTTATTAATTCCTGAAAATTGACTTTGTCGCTATCGAAGTAGGTGCCATTCGAAACAATACGTACATGTTAATATTTTTTCTATATAAAAACCTGAAATATTCTATATTACATTATTTAGTAAAATTTGTTATATACCTATGTTTTCATAAGGTCGGTCTCCATAAATTGATTCAGATGCCAAACTTCATACTGATTGATATCCCATCTTGATAATACTAATAAAATTTGTATTTTAGAAATTGTTAAGGTTATGTTCTGTCGAGACGAATGACGAGAATCAATTATATATGCATAAAATATACATTGTTATATAAAATGGAAATATTATGAACCCAGCAAAATTACTTCAGATTTCCAGTTAAAATGGCTTCGAGTGGAAAGGGTTAAATTGAGTATTAATATTACTATTAATATTGAGTAACATTGTCCTAGAAATGTTAGTGACATCCACTATCTATCACACACTATATCACGGATTTTCATCGAGCACACTCTCGATTGTCATCGAGCACACTTTCGATTGTCATCGACCATCCTCTTAATAAAAATCGACTCCAGTTTGAGGTTATACATACCGTGGCGTGGAAAAGACTTATAGGACACCCTAATACAACGACTTAAAATTTCGACAGCACCCCTTGCGTTCACCCTGGCTAGAGGAAAATTAAAAATGTGCTCGATGGCGTCGAGCCAACGCAGAGAGGTCCACCCGCGCCGCGTCCGCGGCATTTCCAGGCTCCCGTTGACCTTCTGTTCGTTACCGTCATCGTAGTCCGCGCACTCGTCGACGTCATTAGCGTTTACGAATGGGACTGGACAACAATAAATCCTCATTCCCAGACGGCCTACTTTCAATTAGCCCCGGTAATTGCCGGGCCGGCCGAAGTGGTTTCGTGTTTCAGCTTGAAAAATTCGCGACGACGAACGTCGTGGGACTCTCTATCTCATCCCGGGTTCCGTATAATACGCGACTATTTCTGGAGGAGCTGGGCGAGGACGCGATCGCGACCGACGCAGCGGTATTATGTAATAAGGCCAATTGTTTCTAACTCGTGTTGTTTATATAAACTCGCTCCCGGGCGTCTATGATGCAGTGGTCGATCGCGGATCGAGTGCAGTGAAACGGATTCGAGGTATAATATTAAAAGTGTCACAGGAAGCGTCTAGAGAGTCTCTTTGCCTGAGCGAGAACGAGTCGAGGAAGTTTGCGTTGAATCGGTAAAGAGTCCCTGAAAGGTGAACAACCGGAAGCCATCTTCGCGGGCGAATTAATCCCAGGATTGCGAGAGACGGTAGCCGACATCTTTAGAAGCTTTCAGTTTTAAGTCGCAGGGATGTACATTTTATTCGTTAGAGTCTATATAAAATTCATGGAGATTTTTGTATTAACCTTTTGCACTCGAAGCGCTTTTGTTTGGGCCAAAATTTGAGCCAAATCTTTGGGTTATACCAAATTTTTGGCTTTTATGCTTAATCAGCAATCTGAGCCAAATTTTTAGGTTAGCCTCCGAAGCGCCAATGAAAATTGTTATATAATTAACAAAATAATGTTGACATTATTAAAGTCCCTTCTGTCAAAAGCAGTTTCACGAGTCACAAGATTCCAATGCGCAAATTATACTAAGTACTATACTACAGTTTGTCGAAACAGTAATTTTAGGTCTAACCTCAAAATCGCTTCGAGTGCAAAGGGTCAACTTGTGTCAACGAGTTACAGCATTCTTAAATCTGATTCGCCACTTTTAAAGTATTTGGTAAAACATTCGATATTCTGTAGAAATGTTCAATCATGTGTCGCAGCCACTAAGTTTGTTCTGAAATACCCGGTTGAAATCCTATCATACCAATTAAGGCAACGCGAGAGTGTAGACGCGACTCAAATTGAATGCCATACAAACTGTCCAAAGCAGAGCGCTAATTGACGCGCACGAATCGGGAGATTATTGGACTCTTATTAACATTCGGACACCTTTTGAAACAAAATAAATGTTTTAATGTTTTTAATTAGGATTTTTAATCAAAATAGATTTAATTAAATCCTGTAATTTTGTTAAATAATACAAAGCTTCGCGTTGCATTTGAAAAGTACAGAGAACGAAAGTACAGAGTAATATTGTTGCAATATTTTCTTAGTTAATTTCGAAGGAGCCGTATAAATAATTAACATGTAATAATGTTCGTCGTAATCAATCTAACAGCGTAAAGAGTTTGTTTCGCGTTACCAATTCGTTTATGCGTGTAAAATAAAAATGTTCGCTGGCAGGAAGAATAGCCGGCGGCGAAATAACAGAAACGAATCAATAGAATCTTTTCAAATCTCTTTTGCGTTCAGTCTGATGAAAAGTCGGAAATTGCTTTTGACCGGTCCGCGAACCGGCAAAGAAATAAAAGAAGAAACCCGCTCTCTGTTTGCTCGTTCACTGATTTCGATTTAGTAATAGACCGTGTCTTTCTCACTTCAATCAAATATCAAAAGTTTAAACGTCAATCCGCGTACGATTTCAAAAGGGAATCCAACATTGCCGGCAATTATAATAATTCTCAAAGATGGATAAAAAAATTTTCATAGAAACGCAATTTCTCATTTTCCACGATTAAGGAATCAGACATTTTACGAATGTCCCTAAACGCGACGACAGAAGCGGTCCGTTCGGGTTTATTAGACGGTTCTCCGGGCAAATACACGCTTCTTCCTTTGACTTCGAAATTAGAGACGCGGGGAACGGAGGCCGAATTATCCGCGGGTTCCTTTCAAGGACCCGGACATAAATTTACAGTAAAGATACCGTGCTCATTAGACCGTATCCTCCCGGCGACACACAATCCACCCTTTGATTATGATTGGCGTCGAATAGAGCGCGACAGAATCGTGCCGCGAAACGAACGCAAACGAGGATCTCCGGCGGGTGGTGTCCTCCATCTTTCTCTTCCTTTTTTTTTTCCTTTTCGGGGGCAAACGAGCGATAGAAATTTCACGGTATCCGCTGAATTATTCGCCCCCGCGGTCGACGTCTCAAAGAATACGTCCGCGCACCGGCTTCTTAGGTTATAGCGACCGCGTTAGCGCTGTACGTGCGTTGATTGCGAGCCGTACAATTATTTCCGAGCGAGGAAGCTCGGCGCCGCCTCTCCCCCCTCCCTTCGCCTCGCGCCGTTTCGAATAGCTTTCCGATGGAAACAGAAGCAAATCACGGGGCTCCTGCAGTCGCTGCAGAGGATTATACGGAAGCCGCGTTCATAAATTATGCGATTTATCTTAGGGAAGCGCGGAAGCTTTTTTAGAATAACGATGAGACCCGGGGCTCGCTCGAATAACCAACGAGTCGCGTTCCGCGCCCCTCTTTCCACCACTCGCCCCCCTCCCCTCCCGTTTCGATGTTCCTCCTTGTCTTCGAGCGCGCGGCAGAGCCACGAAGGCTGAACTGAAAATCAATTTGCGCTCGGTCCAATATTGGCTCGAGCCGATATTTTCTTGACCGCGCGGTTAAAATGGAATTTCCTTTTTATCGGCGATTGGTACGGCCGGTCACGGACTCGTTTAAATTATTAGATTCGTTGCCGCCGCCTTTCGCGAGCGTCGCGTTTCGGTGATACATGCCGACGCGGGTGCTGGATGTGTATAGAAAGTCTCCGCGCGGATTTTATGCGTTCATGGCGGTAATTAGTTGGAGGAAATCGGCAAATTTATCGGATAAAGTTGAGAATTCTTTGAACTGAATTAGGCGCTTGATTAAGCTGGATTAGTCGCTGAGTCTGACTCGTAATTATAATTTCTTCCAATAACCTATTAAACATGAATGTTATTTCGTATTTTTAAGTCGAAATAAAATTGTCTTTTTGCCACTAATATTTAAGCGCTGTATTGTAAACACACTATATATATTTATTTTATTTCTCCTCGAAGAAATTATTCCAATCGAAAATTATTTAATTATTGTAAATGCGAAGATAAACGTAGTGCAAAGGGTTAAACTAGATTAGTCGTTGATTATACTGAATCAAGTTCTTTGTAAAATTGGACGTAAAAGGCGGATATTTTTAATCTTCAACAAAAATAGTTACGATCGATTGTGCACAAAACATTGTTAAAATATTATTGTTTAACGTGTACATATTACGACGGTATATTTTCTTTCAATTGATAGAAAATTGAACAGACTTTCAACCCTTTGCACTCGAAGCCACTGTTATTGGAAATCCGAGATGACTTTTCTGGCTTATAGTATTTCTATTTTACGCGATAAAGTGCATTTTATGGATATAAAATTGACTCTGTGATTCATAACAACAGTTTTGCTGTTGACAATTTTTTAAATCTAAATTTTGTTAGTATAAGAATTATTTGGCACGTGATAGAGTAATTTTAGTGGACAAATATTTTATGCACAAATATTTCGAAGAATTTTTATTATCTTAAAGAATTTTCTCTAGAAGCAAGATTTAATTTTTCATAAATTTTCGACGTATTTTCACGAAGTGCAACGCAAAATCGCGCAACGATTATACACATTTTCTAAATTTCTTTATTATAAGTTTCTTTGCCATACTCTAGCTAATTATTAAAACATTATTCCATTCTCATTAAATTTTAAATACATCTAACATTATCGGTTCCGATCATTAAAACTTTGTTCGAAAGCTTCGCTGCTCCTCTCCCTTTAACAAATTTCCCTGTATTTTCCTTAATCCCCGCGGATTTATAAATTCACCGTCGATTTCGTTCGATCTTGCGGACGAGTATCTTCGAGCCCGCTATCAAAAGAAACGTGCTCGAACGATGATTTGCCATTGGTCGGAGCGGAACAACGATTTTATTATTCCGTATGAAGTCGCGCAAACAACACCGTCGCAGCTTTCGTCTCATTCTTTATGCATCTGAAAAGGATCGATGGTCGCGTGACAGGAGTCTTCCGAGCATCGAGGAAGCTACCACGCGGATCGATAACGCGTTATCATTTAATCGAACGGAACGACGAGCCATTGACATTTCCTTGGCCGTGTCCATCCATTATTCGTAAAGCGTCTCGCGAATGTTTGCGTACAGATTTTCTTTTCGGAATTTATTTTCGAGATTACGGTATCAGGTTTTTCTCTGTAGTCGCGGGGAAACGAACCGGGACGATGCGTTGAGAAGATGACGTTGCAAACTTCCTTGAAAATTCTTGGATGACTAAGATTGTTATGCGAGACTCATCGGCCATTTAATTTTAAAAAATTGCACTTTGAAATAGTAAATCTACCTCAGTTCTAGTTATTGATATTTGCTACGATTTAATTTCATTTGATCATTATTCTTACCGTCCTCCGCATTTGCAGCAAAGACAGATTTAAAGAGCTGACAATTCTCAATCCAATAATAACTAAAATAAAAAGCCATTTAAGAACGATCGCGATACTTTCATTCGATTTTCACCGATTCAGTATATTTGCTGCAACTATTATCGCCAAGACGACTTCTAAAAAATCTCTAGACTTTACAAATACTATTAAATAACCATAATCAAGAGAATTGTTAACGCAAATCAAATTGATCGAAAATCGTTCGATTAGCGGAAAAATCGACTCGCGGAAGAAGACGACGATTCGTCGCCAGGGAATTTTCTCGGAATCCGCGCGGAGATCGCGAAAACTGTCAGTCATTAATATTTTACAATCCCCCGTTTTACGATCGTAACCGTGGCCCGTTGCCGCGCGGGGGGAAAAAGGTCGATCCAGGCTGCTGTGCTAATAATTCCAGTTTTATACGAGTGGGGTATATTTTTCCAGCGTGCGAACGCGTCGGAGTCGCGCGGCCACTCGACTAGGCAACTGTTCGACGGCGTACGAACGTCAAACGCAGCGGCCCCGGTATTAAGGGAATAGCGTATATCCGTGGGGGAGATTTAGACGACCGGGTCAATCAGGATCAATCGCGGTGTAATTGGATCGTGCGCGGAATAAAGGGATAAACAATACGCGTATCGGCGATTTTCGCTGAATCAAACATACATGTGCTCGAAGCGAAGATTATCTTCGGTAGACGATTGTCTATCGACGACGAATATTGGTTAGAGCGTCTTCGAGGGCTATGATCCTCAAGTTGGTCTAACCTCTTTGGCACGGCTCGATTTATAGCAATATATATAATATCTTTTCGATTCTTTTTTCTTCTTGGGTGTAGGATTAAGAAAAATTTTTTATATGATTTTCCCCTTTTTTTCTAACCCTATTTACAACTTATATACTAACCTAAAATTAGAGAATCGCCAATTAAACGTTCCTGCTTTCCTCAGTTTTCATATCGCACAGTGGAGGTTAGAAATTACTTTTCTAAGTTCTTCCGCGCCAGTGGCGCCGTTCCTCACGCGTCCGACACTTAGCGGCGCGTACACGAAGCTTTCATATATACATATATTTATAGTATTAGCTATAGTAAAATACTTATATTAAAATACCTATATTAACCCTTTGCACTCGGTTGTGACCTCTCAGGGGACACCACGTGTAATAATATCTGTCTAATAATAATAATTCTGGAGGCACATTATTTGAAATAAACAAAGTAGCTATATATATTACTTTCTTAGTGTATTGTACATATACACTTTCACTTTAATAGATTAATCTTTAACGACTAATAATACAATTTAGTAAAGCAGAAAACATTCGCGAAAGCTGCCATAATGGGGGGTCGTGTCTAAGAGGTTAAAAATATTGGTATAGCAAGCTTGCGATTGTAGAATTTGTTAATAGATGGTCTTAGATGGTCAACGAAATTCAACGCTTTATCTGGTAACTCCTTGCACTGTAATTTCTTTCACAGTTACATCCAATTAATAATTCCCCAAACGAAACAAAACAAAACAATTTATAATATTCGTAAATCACTGATTTCAAAAAAGAATAGTAATTTTAATTCACCCTTCAGAACGAAATCAAACTACTATATTGTTTCTATTATTATAATTCGCTTCAATCGAGGCTCTTTAATTATAAATAATTTCCCAGATTAAAGTCTATTAATTAACCAATCAAACGTTTCCATTACCACACAGTTGCGACATTATTTTCGACGAATCTCGTCGCAGCGATCGAACTGATAAGATTTCGAACGGTTCCGCGACGACAATCATCGCCACAGTCATCGTCCCGTCAATCTCCGTTCCGGCCTAGCTCATCATTGCGCAAATTAAGGGTACCCTCGTTTAGAAGCGGAGTTCGCTCGGTAGAGGCAGCCAGCAGTGTACCAGAATTCCCGTTCACGAAACTGAATCGAGAAACAATAAAACCACCGACGTGTCGTCCCGAGTGTGTCGTTTGTGCAGGAACACGCTCGCGCAAGTGTGCGTGTGTGCGTGTGTAGTGGTGTTTGCGTGTGTGTGTTAGAACCGTACGGCCCAGGCCGAGGGAAATGATCGACAGCCAGTGAGGAGAATCGAGCTTCTGCGGGCCGAAGAAATAAGGGTGTCCAAATCAAAATGGGAGAGGTATTGCATCGTCGATGTTATTGGCGATGACAATCTCTGCGTTAAACTTTAAACATTTAACATCGGCGCTCGGATTTTTGGTCGCACGTTTATTAAAGCCTTGGCTGCATGTTGTTAAAATTGTCTATAGCTCCGAGTTGCAATTGTCTATAGCTCCGAGTTGCAATTGTCTATAGCTCTGATATGCAATTGCCTATAGCTCTGGATATGCAATTTTTTAAGAGATGCAATTCTTTGGCAAATAGGCCAAAACTCAAACAATGCTTCTTCAAGCTAAAGAATTAAAAATTGTTCAATTTACGTCAATGCATTGTCTCACAGCGATGGCTTCGTAGTTTATTACTTACAAGTTTAGTTTATGGCTTACAATTTATAGTTAAGAAGTATTTAATAACTTCTTGAGTGGTAGTCAAAATTCAAATTATGCTCGTTCAAGTTAAATTATAATTTATATATAATATAGTTATATAAACGTATATCATTAATATACAGATTGCTACATAATTCTCTGCCGAGAATGCGAATGAATTAACAGCACGCAAAGTCGACTAGATTAAACAAATGATGCATCACAATTTGCCGATTTTTTTACCTTTCGCTTTTTTTTTTGTTCGAACACAGGGAATGTTCACGGCGGCGAGCGGAAAGCAGCAAGTATGCCTGCTGTTCTTCGTCCAAGTCATCCTAATTGTGCTAATGGCCGCGCTGATGACATACGGTCCGGAGGCGAGAGGTAATTTACTAAAAAAATCACGCGAGTCAGTGTCCATTTGCGCGCGGGAGCGCAAACCGATCCCCACACCCACGCGCGCGGCCCATGACTTATGCAAGTGACGTAGGTTATCACGGACTGCCGCGGCGACGGTCTCTTATCGTTAAATAATTCGCGGGTCGACGTCAGTTCGGTAATTTTCGTTCCGACCGCACTGCCGGTTAATTTTTTAAATGACTTCGCTGCATTGAAAAAAAAAACAGAAAATCGGCGCTGCTTGAAAAAATATTTTCACCGACGATCGGTCCTTTCGACAATTGAATGAACTTGGTTTCGCGTTAATTTTCACTTTTTATTGTACGCGAAATTTGCTATAGTGAAACTCTATTTATATGATACATTATTTATAGGAATTAAATTTTAACTGTACCTGATTGCTTACTTAACTTTATTCTGAAGTTTCTATTATTAGAGACGAGACATTTTTTTCTTAGCGGAAAAGTTGCGATTTATAATATAGTGCTAATTTTTAATTAAGTTTTCAGAGTCATTTTTATTGCAACAGATTAGAGAAATTTAATTTTAAATAAGACTTTTAGAAAATACAAAAGTGTTAGTTTTTGTTGTACTGATTGATTTCAATATTGCATACATTTTTAGAATTAATGTTCAGCACTTTAAGAAGTGTACAAACTCTACTCACACTCTGATTGGTCCGTGCTTTCAGTTAATAACCTGTTAATCAAGTCGAACGCGACGTCTTCGCTTACTTCAAATTGCATCAGCAATTAGTACACACCGCGATCATTGGAACAATCATCTAAATGGAGTTCCACTGTAATTCGAACATTTAACCCTTTGCACCCGAAGCCATTTTAAATCTGAAATAATTTTCCCGGCTCGTAGTTTCTATTCTATGCAACAAAGTGCACTTTAGTGCATACGAAATTAATTCTGACGGCTTGTCTATTTAATAATTTTTTAAATATAATTTTTGTTGGTATAAAAATGACCTTAGAACGTGATAGAACAGTTTTACTGTCGCCTCGAGTGTAAAAGATTAATTGTTCCATGCATTCAAGTATTCTCATCAGTTTATCAATTATATTTTAAAATTCATATCAGTTCGATTGATTCTATTTTCTCTCGCGAAATAATTGAATTAAAATACAATCGAATAATGCTAGTTACAAAACAACCGACGACGCTTTAAAGTCATCTTCGTATTGACAAATAAAAGAGGGTCAATGTCGACTTTCGACCAAATAAATTACATCGTTCGCGGCGGGGTAGAAAGATTTCTTCTTCTTTTATTCGTCTCCGGTGGAAGTTACAATGCGCCTATAACCTCTTACGCGTCAATAAAAAAAAGCGGATCCGTCCGCGTTCGGTCCTTCGACCGGGCAATCGCGGTCGGTAGGTATCCGCTTCGCGTTTTTTACCGTCGCCACTGAAACAAAGACGCGCTTTTAGCGGCCGGCCGAAAGGCGAGCGTAGACGGGCGCGACGGTGTTTCTCCCCCCTCTCCGCGTCAATGTCCTTCCCGCGGACGTGCAGGTTTTCATAAAATTGTCCCGGACCGTCGGACGCACCGTGTGACGGAGTAATTAAACTTTCAGATAACCGCGGCAAGTGGAGGGGGTCCGACAACAAGTCATTGCGAATTTATCCGAGTGAGTAAATCGAATTACTTAATTCCGTATTTGTATTCGCCCCTCCCTCCCCCCTTTCTCGACGAGAGAAATGAGTTCTCAGAAATCTCCCCGGAGCTGCGTGCACAAAAACACGAATTCACCGGCTCCCCCTTCCAACTCGTTCAGCGCGAAAAAGACGAAACAGAACCGAGAAATCGAGGAACTTGCTCTCGGAGATTGTCTCGCGGCCACGTGACCGCGCCGCGTCGCATCATTTCGGCGTGGACCAAGCGAAGACGAAGCTTTAGTCGCCGAACAAGCCGAGAATTCGGTCGATTCGTTCAACAGCTTCGGGGAGAATGTTCTTTAACTCTTTTTTTTCGTCTACTAACCCCTCGATATAATTTTAATAAATTAATTGTTGAAACATGATTTTATGTGACTAGTTTTGCCGCTTTTATTAACGTCTGCCTGGTAATATCGATATGGGAGCTTTGAATAGCCTTTCGATGTTCTTACAGCTCCTAATAAGAATGACGCTGGATATGTAATTGCAGAAATTAATTTTTATTATAATAGCTGAGAAATGAAATTACTTTTCTGAAATTGTACTAGGTGATTTGGATTTTTTTGGATGATAGAAGAACTATCAAGATAGTTTTATCTAGATAGAGGAATTTACTAGACAATGACTAAAATGATCTTAATTTTGCTCTCACATAGAATGACAAAAGAGAATCGAAAACTCTTGTTATTTAACATTTTTATATGAGCCCTATTAAGGAAAATTTAAGAAATGTCTTCCAACTCTCTTTAATGAATTATGACAAATTGAAGTTTGCCTTTGGTTTGAATCGAGTTCCAGAAAGTATCTCTTTCGATTAAAAGATTTCGAGATCTGGTCGATGAACCGTGGGCACGAAAATGTTGCTCGGCCCCTCGAAATTTCGGACGATCTCAAATTTCTTGAGAATTCCAACATTCTCGGACCGGCGGGATGCTTTCGGTGCCCGATCCGACCCAACCTGACCCAAGGATCGGGTTCCCGACATTTTCGAGTTCTCGCATACCACCGGCGGATATTTTGTTACGTCAAAATAATGAGATTGGCTTGCGGTGAAAGGAAAATTGAAGAATATGAACTTACCAATTAACCCTGAGTATTAACGTTGAGTGAAAGAGTCAAAGAGAGATCAAAGTGACCTGTTACTATTTTTATTTAATATTTTTGCAAAGACACTTTCGTTGGAAATTATTGAATTTATCTCGTGGTTTAAGTTTGCATTATAATTAACCAACGATTCAAAATCATGAATGACAGAAAGAAAGTTGAGGATTAATAAAATAACGCTACTTGAAAGTTCAATTACCGATTTTAACGTCTCATTTAGGATCAAGATTTTGAAATTATTCTAGTTTGAGCTATAGTGATACGAAAATAGTATAGTGATAAATCATACAAAATTGTAAGCTAATTAGATAAGTAAATTTTGAAACATCGTAGATATTATTTAAAAAAAATACACAGATCTGAGCTAAGAAAAATACCAAGAAGTAAATATATTTTTTCAAGCGTTCATAATAGAACACCAATTTATACTATAGCAATTTATAATATAGCAATTTATACTATAGTCAATTTATAATATAGCAATTTATACTGTAGCCAATTTATAATATAGCAATTTTACTATAGACAATTTATAATATAGCCACTTTGTACTATAACCAATTTATAATATAGCAATTTATACTATAGCCAATTTATAATGTAACCAATTTATACTATATCCAATTTATAATATAGCAATTTATATGTTCTCTTTAACGTCACCAATCCGTCAAAAAATAAGTGACCACCATCTGCACGACGCGCGACGTCATCGAGATAAAAGAGACACGCTTCGTTTCCACGTAAATAGTACATTCTCGCGGTATTCGGTTTATTCTGTACTTCTGCGTACAGTATGGTTTTGATGATTTAATTTACTGAATAATTTAATTTCCTCTTTGACCGCACCGGAAGCCTTTATTCAACACCCGTCGAATAATCCGCATGAATTCGTGCATCGACTTTGTCGCTTTCAGGACTTGTATTAACATTCCATTAATGCCATCGTCAATACCTATTTATTATTAATATCGCTGAAACATCGTCAACGGCGACGCACCGGAAAAACTGCGCCGACTATCGATGGCTCCCCTTTGCGTCGTAAAGTTAAACATTATTATTGCAACAAAAATGACCGGAATCAGTCGGCCGGATACAGAAATAGGAAAATTAATGCGAGGCAATTGGAAGTTGCCATTCGCGTCCAGCTCCCCCGTGTTCCTGTTTGTTTAATTAAAAATCTCTTGAGCCGCTGCATCGTGACCGGCGCGGAGTTTAATGAAATTCCTAGTACCATTTCCTGAATGAGTTTATTCCCGTGTCATTTAATTAACATGTTTACGGGCCGGACATGTAAACCATACAGCCGAGCGGTTGTGCTTTTTATTGGGGAATAAAAGGCGGCCCGTTTTTCAAGTTTGCTCGCTCTCGTTCTTGTTAAAATATCAAAGTGAGTGGAATAATCGTTGTTAGTCCACTTAGTATAGTTATCGATACTATGCTTTGGGGGGAATTTGTTATAGTCAAATATTCCAACAATAGAAATTAACAAAATTCTGTTCTAATAATAAAAATGAATAAAATTCTGTTCTGACAATAAAAATTAATAAAATTCTATTCTAATAATAAAAATTAATAAAACTCTATTCTAATAATTAAAATTAATAAAACTCTATTCTAATAATTAAAATTAATAAAATTCTATTCTGACAATAAAAATTAATAAAATTCTATTTTAGTATTAAAAATTAATAAAATCCCATTCTAATAATAAAAATTAAAAACAGTCGATAATAGAAAGCAAGAGAATGGTTTCACGAGTATATGGTAGCAGAATGGTGTGTGATATAATTTAACAGGTGTAACGTGTCACCCTCCATTTGAATAAACAGCTGTAATTAATGCCATTACTATCAACCGGTGACAACCCTCGCCGACCAAGTGGCAATTTAATTATGAACAATGTATTAAAAGGGGTTATGACTCGCTTGGTATGTAATGATTAATCTGTCAAAACGAGGAACGTATCATAAAATATATAAATTATGCTGGCAGAAATATTTTCAACTATTATAGCACTAATGGTACTAGCCAAGGAAATTGGTATACTGAATCTTATTGTAAAAATATAGATATATTTAAAATATCGCAGAAAAAGATTGACCGAGTTTAATTTGATGTGTTGTATAATAGTCGCTGTGAAAATATGGTTATTGACGTCGCTTAATTTACAAACTGAAATTTGGGAACAGTTTCGAGTTAACAGCGGCGCGCGATTCCTCATCGTCATTATCTGACGAATAACAACGCGGAGTCAAACTTTCCGGTTGCGGAAGCGCCGTCAGACGTAACGCGAACGACGCAACGGCGCGAGTTAAACGTTAATTTCGTTATTCACAGACGGAGAATTTAACAGTCGCGTCATATGATAAGCGGAACCTTAGAGTCAAGTTACCTAATGTGAGACCTCAGCTTATCTTCAATATACTATATCATATGTAATAGAACTATATGTATAGAACTCTTTTGTTGCAACGGCGACGTTGCGTTTTCTAACTGAATGTTTAGGTTATGTTTTTCTGTTATGTCTAGGTTATGTTTCTCTGTAATGTCTAGGTTATGTTTTTTGGTTAGGTATTTATTGGTTACGCTAGGCTTTTTATTCCACCTGGATCCCTTTTACAAGAATAAAAATTACGTGAATAGGGTCTGTTATTGCAAAAGAACAAATTTTGGAAATAAATGATAGTATAAATTTTATACTGTTGATTAGAAAATAATTATGATATTTTAAGATTGCGGTATGTTAAGAACGCTGTTTATTTAATAACTTAATAAGATTTAAAGAAGAACATTTTTTGGTATAATAATAATCTTCCATTTCCTAAATTTAATAGATAACTCGACAACATAACCTCGACAAAATATTTCATATAAATATTAGAAATAAAAGATGGCATAAATTTCAGTAGTATATACTTATCCCACATATCTCTTAAAGGCAAACTAATTATGACATATCACAGAAGAAAAGTAAATTTTATCCAGTGTCGGCGTCGCCGTAATTCCCAGCAATCAATCTTCCCTTCTTAATTGGCACAAACTTATCACCTTCGTCGCCGAGGTCAGGAACCCCACATATCCCAGAAGTAACGTAATCTCGAAACACCCTGTATAAAAAAGCGTGAAACGAGCCTTCGCATTGCGAGACATAAAACGAGATTATCCCTGGACAAAAATAGGAGAAATCAAACAGAATAAAAGAAAGCGATATAAATTGAGTTTCTACGCGAAGCAGTAAAAAAGAGTCCATTAATTCATTCTTTTATGGCGTTCGCTGTACAGCCGTTTTGATTGATTCGATCGTCGCGAAACTGTCAAAAGAATATCAATCGTATCGACCTGCTGTTTGATGAGCAAAGTATTCCGGATATTTTTATGGAGAAATAAAGTAAACGCTTATCTTTTCTTATCAGTAATCGAGGAGGGGAGAATGAAATTAGAATGTTCGCCGATCGGCGAAAACATATAAAATTGCGTTTTCAGTTCCATTTTCTACAATTTTTCAAAATTGTTATTAACCTCTTAGGCGCGACGCGCCATTATGGCGAATATCGCGGATGTCTCGTGCTCTACTCAATTCTGTTATTAATTATTAAAGTAAGCTATTAAAGTGAAAGTGTATAGTAAAGGAAGAATATATATAATACTATGCTATACCAAAAAATATAAATATTAAGAAAATTGGTAATTTATGAAAAATTCGCGCGAAATCACCTCGTGTCGTCACAATTATATTACTTATTATTAAATTTTTCAGAAATTCCTAACATAACAAATAAATTATATTATTATGTCCTAAATAATCAGAGCACATTTCTAATAGCGTAGAATGAAAATAAAACACTGCGACGTGTAACACGTGTCAGCAAGGGAGTTCGCAACAATACAGTAATTAAAAATAATAAAAATAAACCCCTATCTCTTCTCATCCGTAATCATGGCGGACGGAATGAAATTCATTAGAATGATCGCCGATCGACGAAAACGTACGTTCGCGATGGTCTCGACAAACGGCGCCATAGCGGAAGCAATCTGTGAACCGGCTCGCCTGACCCCTTTCTCCCTTTTTCAAAGAGATGGCACCGATCTTTATCGGGTATTCAAAAGAGCCTCGCCATCCAGTCGAGGTTCCCCGGGATGCCCGGGGAGCTTGACGATCTTCGACACTTCGGATCGAGTATCGCGCGAGTTACGAGATCGAATTCCAATAAACACCGAGGACCGGCGTTACCTCGGTCACCTGGAGCCTTCCTCCTCTTGTTCAAAGTGTCTACTCTGTTAAACGGTCCGGGATATATTAACGAGGAAAAGGTAGTCAATCTTTTTCTTCCCATAATAATAATCTGGGAGCTGTGAAAGTTCGTTTTTACGTGTCCAAACATCGATAAAACTCGTCTGCTTTTTGTCAAATGTAATTTATCTCTTTGCAGTCGATGAATTTTCTGAGATCACGTGACAGCTGGTCGGACATATTTATTGCAAATTATAACGTCGGATAATAATTGCTTTATTTAAACGAGATTTGTGATAGTGGATCGCACGGTATTTAGAAAGAAAAACTTTGTTAAAATTGGATGGAATAACTTGTATTTTCGAGGTTATGTTAGTTGGAAAAATTTGTTTTTAAAGGTTGCAGTCCGTTTGGGTGATAAAAATATTTAACGACTTCGGACACCGATTTCAACGATTTAAAGATGACTTCGATAAAACCTTCAATGATATATTCAGTTATTGGTAGTTTAAAGATGCATTTCTTAATTTTTTGTTATCGGCGCAGATAAAACAGTTGAAAAATTAGAGACTTTTCTTTCGGCATTTTAAGTAGACCGAAGTTTTTAAAACATCTAAAAGAAATTATTCAATTATCAAAAAGTTATTCCATTCGAACTAGTATTTGATTAGTTTCACGAGTCACCAAAATACAAATATTTTTTTATTTTTTTTTTATTTTTATCGACTCTGTATGTTATATAATTTAGCACGTTAATTCTATAATGACTGTAGCAAAAGTAAAAAAATGATAACGTTAAAAACATACAAAATAGAAAATGATTTTTACTAGAAAATATTAAAATATGTAACTATCTCGGTAATGATAGTGTCAAATAGAAATTAATTAAAAGAAGTCTTTTGACACCATAGGTAAAAATAGTGTTAACCATAAACTTCCTGAAAAGAGAATAAACAGTCACGTTACCTTTTACCTCGTAAAAACGACATAATATTACAACCATTAGATGAAAATCGTGGTCGCACCAAAATAACAATTACCTTCTCGCCTTCAAATATTTCGTCTGACCCAATTAACATTTTCACACGCCAGCCTTAAGAACAGGCACGAAAAAAGCAGTGATTCGATTCGGCTTTTGACCCACTGAAATCGCAGCCGGCGCCGCAGCGCGGCGATCCGAATTTAATTAAAAGGAAAGGGGTGGGGGAGGTGGGGGGTGATAAGTTGCCCGCTAACGAAATCGACGACTCCTCGTACATAATACACCGGGGAGCGATTCCGTTGAAGAAGGAACGGCCGGTACGTTTATAGAATTCTTCTTCGGAAACGGTTCGCCGCTCTCGATGGATACGGTCAGGTAAGAGAGAGAGAGAGAGAGAGAGAGAGAGGGGGCCCAGCGGTTCGCGAGGGGAGGCGGGTAAAAGTCGCACACCCCCGGGCGGGCGCCAGCCAATTTTCATGGGCCCGGCTATTCTCGTATTCGACGGTCGGCGAGCGAAGAAATCGTCGGAAGAAGAGATGACGACGAGAGGCAGCCTGGGCCACGCGATCGTGCTTCTCTTTATCGAGGGGTTCCTCGTCTGTGGTTTTTTGGCCACGTTCGATTACGCCCCGGAGGCGGACGCCGGTGACAAGAAGAACAGCTTTTCGCCTCATCTAAATGGAAAACCGAGTTCTTTGCCGGTCACGTACACACGTAAGTCCTTCGGCTCGCTCTCTTTTTCAGAGCGGGCCGCGAAACCCTCTTTTTCTCCTTATTCGTCTTCTTTGCTCTAACCTAACCTACCCCCGGCACCTCGTCCGGCCGTGCGTCTGCCCCCGTCGCTCGCGCCATCCAGCGCCCGCTTCTCTCGTTTGTACGCGTCCCCTTCTCCGCGCGGCCGACCCACCCTACCGGGTACTTTGCGTTTTAACGGGCAAACTTTCCGGTGACGCGGAGACACTCGAAAATGAGAAACAATGGGAGCCGGCGACCGTGTACACGGCACGCGAAGAGCTCGTCGTAACGGTGCCCATGATTTCTTTTTTAATCGTTCGACTTTCAGAGAGTATAGCATTTTTATCCGCGATCGACACCGGGACGTTTGTTATGCCTTCTGCTTTTTTCACTGCGCACGCGCGCTAGGAATTCCAAGAGGTTTCTTAGGCGGAAGTACGATCACGCGTGTATATAAAACAGAGAGGAATGCGGATAAGACGGCGCTCGAGGTAACGCGCAATCTTCGCATGAATATTTGAAATGTTAATACCCGGCTAAAACTTTCCTGAAGATCGCGCCGAGATACGATTTCTTAATGCACGGGACATACGTCTCTCACCGGGCCGGGACAATATCTTATCCGTGTACGTACGCGCGCGAATCTTATATTAAACTTCAGTGCTTCGCTCGGTGAAAGAATCACGGTGTCCCTCTTTTAATAAAGCGAGAGCCGTGGCTTCGCTGTGGCAACTCTTTCTTTTTTGTAACACTTTCGAAACCCTTTGCGGAGAAATTATTCGAATGCTGACGGAAACGATGTTGTATTTGTCGATTGTACTTTATTCGGAGAATTTATGTATTGTTTCCCTATTGGAAAATTTTTCGGAGGAATTAGAGACACGAAAAATTGCTATAAAAATATTGGACTATTAATATTGTTATTTAAAAATGTTATATGATTTTTGGAAGTATTGACTTTTCGATTTAACAAGCTAACAAGGTGTATTTTATTTTTGATATGTTTGCAATATTATGCTTCCTCTCTTTACATTATTTATTAATGCTAAGACGTATGGCCATATTGAATAAATAACAGTACGTATACTACTTATTTTAGTAGTATAGATCCATCGTCAGGCTGTGAATTTGATTTCTAAAAAATATTGAAGAATAAAGAAAATTGTTCTAAATAATTTCGTTTTTGCATAACGATTCGCAGTTTATTCGTTTCGAATGCTTATGACAATAAACATATAGAATTGACAATAATTTAAATAATAGGGTATATAGCATTATCGGTCCCCCATAACCTTCCACTTTCAATTCACCAAATAAAATTAAAAATTCCCATAAATCTCCACGATTAAATTACCATAACCCCAGATTTATTTAAACCAGTCAGTCCACCATGACAGATTTATTCACCATGAAATTCCTTTTAAAACTATCGTCAAAAATTACAGTATATTATTGCTTCACCATAACCTTCCACTTTCAGTTCACCAAACAAAATTAAAAATTCCCATAAATCTCCACGATTAAATTACCATAACTCCAGATTTATCTAAATCAATCCGTCCACCATGACAGATTTATTCATCATGAAATTCCTTTTAAAACTATCGTGAAAAAAGGAAAGAACACGGCGTAGCTGAAACCATGAAACGATATCCAAAAAGACACTCCCGCATTTTTCCCCATAAACTGTGAATACCTTTAAGAGTTAGTGCTACTCGCTGTGGCATCCTTTTAGAAGACTGCCAGCAATTCCTTCTCGCTGAATTACTCATTGAGGATTTAAATGGCAGCAGACCTTCTTTTCCCATACGGGAAGTTCGTCCGTAAAACCGAAAGCTGGTCGTAGTAGCGCGCGGAAGCTCGTGGGTACACCATGGCCCCTTAGGATCGCGGAAAGGGCGAGCCAGCCGAGATCGGGGATAGAGAGAGTAAGAGAGAGAGACAGAAACAGTAAGAGAAAGACAGAGAGAGAGAGAGAAAGAGAGAGACAGGAACAGTAACAGAAAGACAGAGAGAATAAAAGAGTAAGAGAGAGACAGAAACAGTAACAGAAAGACAGAGAGAATAAAAGAGTAAGAGAGAGTAAGACAGAGAGGGTAAAATTGTAAGAGAGAGAACTACAGAGAGAGTAAAATTGTAAGAGAGAGAAATACAGAGAGAGAAAGAGAGAGTGAGAGAGAGGGAGGGAGGGGAACAGAGGAGCTCTGAAAGATAACGAGAGACGCGTGCGTAATATTCCGAGGAACCCGTGTACCTATACAGCGATGCAAAGAGGCGACGTCGGTCGGGTAGGGTTTAACTTCGCTATGGAGTCGGATAAAGTACGTATATTAACGTCGCGCCACTACACCAGAAACCTCTTTGTGAGATACGACCGAGCATTGTGTTACGAGAAATCGTCTTGCGTCCCGTTCCTCCGCCGCCACACGTTCCTCGGCTATGATTACCTTTCCTATTATCGAATCGCTCGTTTCGTAGCTGGCAAGCGGCACGCCACCATCCCCAGTGCTTCTCCGCACCTCGAGGATTTTTTTAACCTATCACTCGTTTTCGATGACGCGTCGAAGCTTGTCATTTATATCGGAACGCGGCATGGTGGCGCGCGGTGCTCTTTGGTCGCTGCATGAGAAAAACACTTCGTAGAATTAAAATGTAAAATAGACATATTCTCGTGAAACTATATTAGATCTTGTGAAATTGTTAGTTATTTATATGTATGTATTAGTATATTTTTCGTAGTAAGAATGTCGATCATTTTTTAGATGCTCTATTTTCAATTTTAAGAGAACTTATCTCGGAAACGGCGTAAAATATACTGAGATTGAAATAGTTTTAATATGTTACTATATAATAATATATAGTAATAGTGTTAAATATAAATTTCTATTAATATATTTAAAATTCCTCCGTTCCACTGTCGCCATATTCCACTTTGGCGCGACAATTTCGAATCGACGATAACTATAGAAAATAAATTTTGAAAACAATTTTTGACCTAATCGTCAACATTTTATCGAACCCTAGAATATTAACAGTACATTAAACATTGACGCAAATATGCATCGAGTTTTCTTTGATATTCCGAACAGAAACGAGAAATAAAATACGGCAATAGGTTAAGAAACCACCCTAACCTATACGGCCGGGTGATTTCTATTTTTCCGAATAGGCTCGTAAAGTCCCGCGGACTGCTTAGCACGTGTTTACGGCCACGGATTATTATTCATAGCCATCGATTAGCCGTATTTTACAGTGGCGCGCTATAATGCCGCGGTTATGCGCGATATTGAACGCGTAAACGAAGCGCCAGGGTAATACAGTTTGAGCGTATCTTGAGAGTTTCGCAGCCGAAACTGCGCCGGCAGAGATGAACATGTGGTCAACACTTTAGCCCCCACTGCCGGGTGAATCTGAATTTCAAAGTGATACTTTGTGTAGATTACAAAACCGGCCCCGGCCAGAAGCATAATTGGTAAGGTAATCTCGTTGCTCTTCAAAGATTATAAATTTTAGCGGCGTCGGGGAGGGAGGAGGGGAGGGGATCCGGGCGGCAAGCCGTAGCAGTGTACGTGTTTTCTTATGGAAATGGCCTTTCAAGCGACGTGGACAAAATTTCCTTCTCATGGAGATGCGACGGTTAGCAGGAAAACACGGTATAAAACCTAAATAGAAGATCGTCGTGTCGTCTCGTCTCGCTCTACTCTTCTTTTTATTTTTCGCGTTCCCCGTGTCTCGTTTTAGGCGTTTTGCAGCGTATACGCGAAGAAATTAATATTGTCTTCACTAGTCGGCTGTTTTCGACGAGTATTGTTGTCATAGAGTAGTTGGTAGATTTCGTGTTAAGGCGAGTATACTTGTCGTAAAGAAATGGCGACAGCAATCTTTAAAAAACAAATTAACAGAAACTTATTGTAATGGTAACATTTATTTGTCGTTATATAAATTCCTACGTGAGGCTAATAATTTATATTTATTGTACGTCAACTTTTACTTTAATGTTTAAGCAATGATAATGGAATGTTATCTTCATTTAACACTAAAACTACCATCAATTGACATTTTACGTATTTCTATGAAAGATGTCGAAATCATTCGTTTTTGAAATCGACAACATTTTACACAGTTTATATATTTTCCTACTTTCTGAGAAAAAATTGATTATAAACTAAATAGCAATAATAATTATAGTTATTATACTAATATTATAATAATAATAATTAGAGGAAACTAGGACTTTTTCATCTTCACTGACAGTATCGAGTGACTCGCTTGTTATTTAATCCCATAACGATGAACACAATTAATATATTCAATGTCACTTTTATAACACAATTAATGTATCAATATGAAAACGATGTTGAAACCAAAAACGAATTTATTCAGACGATAAAAATATGGTAAATAACGTGCGCACATAAAAGTTCACGGTTAACCAACAGTTAAATTGCAGTTAACCATAAGCCCCGTTCTCGACGAATCCCGCGTAATAGAAACTATTATACGTTGAATAAAGAAGACCGTCTACGACGGAACGGGAGCAGAAATATACCCCGGCGAGAGAAACTGGGTGAAATGTCGGCCGCTTCCACGCACAAAACTTTTACATGACCCGCGGAAAATCTAACCCTCGAACAACTTCGATAACATACACGCGCGCATCCCGCGCGGCCCCAACTTTCCGCGAACTTGCGCCCCCGCCGGATTATAATTCGCTAGAAATTTCGACGGGGCGGGCGGCTGTCGGGGAAATGCAGGCCGTTGCTTGGGAAAAGAAATGAAACAGCCCCGGCCGAGCCGTCCGACAATTAAAAGTTTCGCGGTGGCTGTGAATAGTCGATGAACTTTATCTTGCTGAAAAAAAAAAGAAATAAAAGAAGGAGAAGAGAATAAAAAGCCGGCGCGATAACGAGGTCCGACAAATCAAATTACACGATCATAACCGGCCCGCGGGAACACAGCTTAAAAAATCGAATTCTCTCTGTAAGGTGGGGCCACTCATCTTGCACGACAGGGTTTCTTCTTTTGTAAAAATAGTGTTTATGAGTGTTTTTTAATTTATTGGTTATAGTTGAATAGTAGACGGTTTTCGCTTTAATTTGAGCTAAATTGCATTGAGAAAGATTCACGGGAACATAACCTAAAAACTATTCGAATTTTGCTAGTAAGATGATTATGATTGTTTATTAATTTATTATATACCGTTAAAAAGTAGACACTTTTAACTTTAATTTCTACTAAATTGAATTGAAAAAGAATCACGGGATCATAACCTAAAAATTAATCAAATTCTCCTAGTAAGATGGGGCGACTCATTTTGCAGGGCAGGACAAGGCAGAGCTTCTCGTTTTGTAAAAATGGTCTTTACGATTGTTTATTAACTTATTATATACCGTTAAAAAGTAGACACTTTCCGCTTTAATTTAAGCTATATTTTATTGAAAAAGATTAACGTTAACACAACTTCACCCAGAATCAAATTCTCCCAGTAAAATGGGGCAACTGTTCTGCTGCAGAAAAAAGGGTTACATCGCGATAGATCCACAATTCCGCCCAACGCGACGACGCGGCGTCAAGGGTGGCGTTATCTCGACGATTTCGCAGGTCGAAAAGGCCGTTGCCGACGGGGTGCGTCACGCTGTTAACGCGATCGCCCGCCTAACGTTCAATCTCCTTCGAATTTGATCCCGCTTTTGGATAATCGAAAATGTTTATCCGCGACGTTCGCGGATAGAAAGGGCCGTCGATTCGGCCGGGCGTCGCTTCTCCCGTATAAAAGTCACGGCCGGAGCAGCAATGCTTCGAGTGATAAATAGATTACACGGACGCGTCTCGAATAATTTCGCGCGGAACATCGGGTTTCCGGTGGAAACGTGTACCCGGAGATCAATCTTCCCTGCTTTATTTCTATTTCGCTGTAGAACATTTTCATCGATCAAGCCCGAATCTTCATTTAGTTACCTTCGTTCGGCACCCCTCTCTCGTCCTCTTCGCGAATGATCGATCGAAATTCGCGCGATTTTTGGGAAAATCGGCGACCATATTTCT